>NW_007002809.1:0-11113 GCF_000164805.1 Carlito syrichta
CTTTAAAAGCATTATGTGGAGTGGATTGTATGCTTATAGTTGGAATGCTTCTTAAAATGAAGAGGAAGTATGCTGATGACAATATTTTTTTCGTGATGCTAGTTTTAACTGCTTGTTCTTCAATAGTAAACTTCCAGAACAATATCACCTCACAATTAGGAAGAACCATTGAACTAAAAGTAGTGCATTTACCTTTGCAAAAACCCAAGCATCACACCGTCTTCTCTCAGTGATACAGATGCTGAATAAAGGAGAGCAGTTAAATGACATACCTGAAATTATAAGCATGTAATTTACATAAATATATAATTATACATGTATAGATGCATATTTGTGGGCATGTGTATTTGTTTTATAGTTATTCAGTTAGTTACATTTGTATTTTCCCATAGCCAATATTGAGGAATTCCAAACAAGACATTTGAGAAGAGATGGTTCAGAAAAGGAACCTGTAGCACAGGCCATTTTACTAAATAAATTTATCTATCATCTAATAGAATCGTGGCAAAAAGTAAAAAAAAAAGTCAGTACCACTTCATGGATGCAGATGGCTCAGAGCATGGATCACGAGTCAGCAGGCTAGCTGAGGCAGGCCTGAGGGATTCCTGAAGCAGAAAGACAACAAACAGGCAGATAGCCTCCAAGAAAACATGTATTTCTACACCCAGTTGGATTTGCACAGATCCAGACAAGCGAGGGTGTGCTTTAGGAAGTCCTGTTTTATTGCTGTTCTTATTATTATTTGGATGGAATTGATAGAATGCTAAACTTGGATTGGCAAACTTGGGCTTAAATTCTAACTAGCTCATTAACCCCTTGGAAAAATATGGGCGAATTTCTGAAGTACTCTGTGACTCTAGCACCTCATCTTCAAACCAGAGCTAAAAAGGATCCTTCACATCACTTTCCGGATAAATAAATAAAATGATTCCTTAGGACCTCATTGTGCACAGTCCTTGGTATAAAAAGAAGTAACCAGCAACAATTCCATCTCCATGTCCCTACTTCTGTCTTTGCTATCTATCTGTGTTTCAGTCCAGTTGTCCTTCAGTATCCTCAGGGGATAGGTCCTAGGACTCCCTTTTGATATGGATATTTGAGCGTGCTCAAGTCCCTTGTATAAGATGGTAGAGTGTCTGCCTGTAACCTAGACACACATTCCTATATTCTTTAAATCTGCTCTAAACGACTTAGAATATCTGGTGCTATAAAGATAGTCATTATGCTGTATTGTTTAGGGAATAATAATAAGGAAAAACAATACATGTTCACCTCAAGCACAGTATTTCTTTCCAAATATTTTCCATCCACAGTTGTTGGGATCATTAGCTGCAGGACACACAGATACAGGTTCACTGAATATTGGCATACCATGGAGATATTGTGGGCTTGGTTCCAGATCACCACAATAAAACCAACATTACAATAAAGTCAGTCACACTCATTTTTTGGGTTTCCTAGCACATAGGAAAGTTATGCCTACCCTATACAGTAATCAGTTCAGTGTGCAAAAGCATTATGTCTAAAAAAGTATAGATAACTTCATTTAAAGATACTTTATTGCTAAAAAAGGTCAATGATTATCTGAGTCTGCAGCGAGTCATAACCTTTTTGCTGAGGGAAGAGCTTGCCTCGATGCTGATGGCCGCTTACTGATCAGGATGGTGACTGCTGAAGTTTGAGGTTTGTATGATTATTCCTTAAAATAAGACAATCAGTGATGTTTGCCATATAAATGGACTGTTTGCATGAAAGTTTTCTCTGCAGCATGCCATTTTGTTTGATCATGTTACCCACAGTAGGACGTCTTTCAAAATTGAAGTCAACCCTCTCTTCTCCAACCCTGACACTGTTTTATCAACTAAGTTTATAAAGTATTCTCAATCATTTGTTGTCATTTCAACAATGCTCACAGTATTTTCCCGTGAGCTTCCATTTCAGGAGACAACCTTCTTCGTTTATCCATGAGAAACAATGCCTCACCCATTCAGGTTTGAACAGGAGATTACAGAAATTTGGTCTCATCAGGTTCCACTTCTGGCACTCCTTCTCTTTCTATTTCTACCACATCAGTAGTGACTTCCTCCACTGAACCCCTCAAAGTCATCCATGAGGACTGGAATCAACTTCTTCTAAATCACTGTTAATGTTAACCACCTCTCATAAATAACAAACATTCTTAATGACATCTGAAGTGGTGGATCCTTTTGAGAAGGTTTTCAATATGCCTTACATAGGTCCATCAGAGGACTCACTATCTATGGAAGCTATCACCTTGAAAAATGTATGTCTTAAATAATAAGGCTGGAAAATCAAAATTGTTCCTTGATCCATGGGCTGCAGAATGAATGCTGTGTTCTCAAAAATAACACCAATCACCTTTTCCATCTCCATGAGTGCGCTTGGGTGGCCAGGTATGAGCAGGAATATTTTGAAATAAATCTTTTTTTTTTCTAAGCAGTAGGTCTCAACAGTGGACTTCAGATACTCAGTAAAACCATCCTAGAAATAGATGTGTTGTCTCTTGGTTTTGCTCTTCCAATTATAGAACACTGGCAGAGTAGATTTTGCATCACCTTTTTTGTTTTGTTGGTTGGTTTTTCTGTTTTTATTTTAGATTCAGGGGGTGCACATGCATGTTCGTTACAGAGACCAACTGTGTAGAGGTGGGGCTGGGATTTTGTTTGACTCGGAAGAGTCCTGGGACTTTTGGCATGGTAAATGAGCACTGGCTTCAACTTCAAGTCACCAGTCACATGCATGAGCACCTACAAGAGAGTCAGCCTGTTCTTTGAAACTTAGGGATGACCCCTTTCCTCCAACATCATGAACCAACCTCTGTCAGCCTCTAGCTTTTCCTCTGCAGCTTCCTCAGTTCTCTCTGCTTCATAGAGTTGAAGAGAATTTGAGAGTTTGGGCCTTGCTCTGGATTAAGCTTTGGTTTAGGAGAATGTTGTAGCTGGTTTGATCTGTCTAGATCACTAAAACTTTCTGTGCCAGTAGTAAGGCTGTTCCATCTCCTCATCCTGATTGTATTTTGTGTTTTCTGGAGTAGCACTTTTGACTTCCTTTAAGAATGTCTGCTTTGCACTCACAACTTGGCTGAATGTTGGGCCCAGGAGGCCTTGTTTTCAGCTTATCTTGACTTTCGGCCTCTCTTGGCTTTTGACACACCTTCCTCCCTAAGCTCAATCATTTCTAGCTTTTGATTTACAGTGAGCCACATTCAACTCTTCCTTTCCTTGGAACACAGAGGCCACTGTAGGGTTATTAATTGGCCTAATTCAATATTATTGTGTCTCAGGGAATAGGGAGGCCTGAGGAGTGGGAGACAGAGAGAAGGGAATGGCTACTCAGTGGCACAGTCAGAATTCACACAACAGTTATCGATTAAGTTCCCTGTCTTATATGGGTGTGGTTCGTGGCACCCAAAACATCCAGTAGTGGCATCCAAAATCACTGATTACTAGATATATAATAATGTTAGATATATAAAAGCAATGAAAGAGTATGAAATATTATAAGAATTTCCAAAATGAGACATAGAGACACGAAGTGAGAATAGGCTGTTGGAGAAATTGTACCCACAGACTTGCATGATGCAAGGTTGCCTTGACCTTCAATCTGTAAGAAATGCAGCATCTGCATAGGGCAGCAATGTGAAAGGCAATAAAACAAGGTGCATTCTCATGTGACTGATCCCCCAGCCTGGGGCTTAATCCAGCCCCTCCACCAACAGAACAAAACCCGCATGGAGGGAGGCCTTTGTGTGTTAGGAAAGTTCCATCTCCTGCCAGAGGAGTGTCTCTCTCTGCCATCACGGGGAGGACCCGGAAGACCTTCCTGCCAGGTGGGATGATGAGAGGTGCATGACAGTTGAATTTGTCGTGGTCCTGATAGCAGGTGTGTCTTTGGAGTATGGTGGGGCAGAGTCTCTGTGTCCTGGGGGCAAATTTGAGCCTAGCCCTAGCTTCTCCACTTCGTTTAATTTGACCTCAACCTAACCATTATACATCTTCAAATTATCATGCATCTTTATATCTTGGTTTCTTTACATGAAAAATAAAATTTATAATCAAACTTAGCAGTGTAGAGATTAAATATGGTCATTCAAATCAAACTCCTAGCACAGTCAGCAAAATTACCCCCAGGAGTAGCACTTTTGAGGGACTGGCTTGTTTTAACTAACCTGTTCTGGCATTTTCCACCCTCTCCATGAGTTCCCACCATCCTCTGAGGTGGACACTATCATCTCCTCGTAAAGGAGGAAGAAAGTGGGATGCAGGAAAATGAAAGTCAGCAAAAGAATCCCAATTCACATGGTAAAAAGCATCACCCTGAATGCCGTCCTGCATCATCCCCCAGAGCTGCTTGTTAACCCTGTAACTCCCCTCCACAAGAGGGCTTCGCAAGCTCCCCTGCTAGGCTCTGGTGTGTGTGTGTGAGCGTCTCAGTGCCACCACCTGTGAATTGGGAGTGGACAGGGATGGTGCAGGCCATCCCATTGTCAACCTGTCTCCATGAGGAGGACATGGCAGCTGAGGCCATGATCCACCAATCAGGCCAGTCACTGGTAACTGACTGCTTGGGAAAGTGGAGTTGATGCTGCTTCTTCCATGGTCATCTGCTCTCAATTGAGGAAGATTGGCATTTCATCCTCTTTTTGAGGATAGCCAGTTACTGGGAGTCCTCTGGTTATGTTGAAACTCTCTCTATGCTTGGTGAGTGGTGGTTTAGATGTAGATGAAGTTTACATGTAGATGAAGTTTCTACATCATATAAGTACTCATTGTATTGCAAAGATGGTGTCTGTACATTGTTATAGGACATCTGCATAACAGTTGCTCAGCCAATATTGTAAGACTTGAAGAATGTAGAATAAGATAGTGTCTGTAAATTGCTCATTATTATAAAGTAACTAGTGACCAAAACTCAATGTGAATTTGATTAGTTGAGTTAAGGTGTGATAGTTCAGGGTTCAGTTACTGAAATTTAACTGCTGGAACTGTAGAAATTGTTTTTTTTTAATTTCTGGTATAAATTTACTTTTGAATCTTTTTGTTCCAATGCCAAATTCAGAAATGAAATTTAATCTGGATAATTTAGTTACATGTAATTGCAGTTTTCATGTAACTAAATCATGATGCAATGAGATCTGATAAAAGTATTAGACAGTTACAAGGCAAACTAGTCAGATAACCAGATAAGTAATAAAATAATCCTAGCAATAATTCTACAATTAAGATGACAGAGATACTGTGTCATGATAAAATATGGCAGGTCAGAATAAAGTTATTTATGCATAAAACAACTAATTGCATGCAAAACTGTTCTTCCTATGTTTAGTATAGTTATCAATTTTTTCAACTATTGATTCACACACATACACACACAAAACAGGTACATTTTTGACATCACCTTGTAAATCAAATAATTCAGACACCAATGGTCTTATCTAAAAAGAGAGAAAAAGACCTCATATTTTTGTCCTTACTTTGGTTTATTGTTGATAATTTCTGTGTTTCTATGCCAGGCTTGGCAGTGTTTCTCCTGCTGTATGGAGCTGATCAAAAGCCACAACATGAAAGCAAAGAAGTAGAGAGAAAAATCTCATGTTTTGTTCAGCAGAGTCAAACAAGAAACAACAGAAACATTCCAAGGTCTATGCAATGGACACTATGATGAGCCTCATTCAGAGCAGGCTCTGAAATGCACAAGCCAAAGATGCCAATGAGCCTCTTCACAGGTGGTCACCACTGGGTCAAGGTATGTGCATTGCTAGGAAAATGTGATGCCCACTTCATGTTTCAGTTGGCATGAAAGAAACTGAATACAGATAGAGGAGAGAAGCATGAAGGATACTGATCAACCAAGAGCTCCCCAGCTCCTCCGAAGTATTAGTGAGTCTATTAAGCATTCTTTGAGATGGAGGAGATCAAGGAGACAGCTCATTGGTGGAAGACATTTTCACTTGGAACAGGGGGTGCAGCTGGCACTGCAAAGTCAAGTGAGATAAGAAAGAGGGGGCGTCAAGGGAACCTAAATGCTCTCTCTTTCAAAACAAAATTCTGTGGAATTTTTATTCTCCCATGGTCTATCTGCACATACAATTCCTGAGACATTTCTGATTCGGTAATCTAATAAAATGACTCTGACACCACATGTCACCTGCTTCATGTTAATTCTCATTATCTACCATCCCCTCTGGCTCAAACCACAAATGTTTATTGAGTAGCTTTCAACTGTATGGGGCAGTGAAGTGGCATGCAGGACAAGGATGGAAGTGACAAGACACCTCTGTCTGGATGGATTTTCATAATAGTGCAAAAGTCTGCAGCCAGGATCAGAAGAGCACAGACTGAGAACCTGATGTGGACATGAGCATCAGAGAGCCAGACCCACCCAGCTGGAGTGACTGTCCCACGCTCATAGAATGCCTTTGACTGTCACATGCTTTCTTCCATCATCTGCCTTCCATAATAGATTAGGTCGATGTTAGATTAGATGGATGATTCATAGATGACAGATAATTCAGTAGTAAACAGATACTTAAATAGATGAAATAGGTAGATGTTAGATTGGCTAGATGGTAGATAAATAGATAATATATGGATAGGTAGATAAATGACAGATTAGATAGATAATAGATGATAAATAGAATATGAAAGATGTTAGAAAGATATTTGATAGACACAGCAAAATTATAAATGGACAGAGAGATGATGGATCAGATAGATGAGATATAATAGATTAATAGATGAGGGATGCATCAACAGGTGATAGATAGAAGACAGAGAAGTGTGACAGCTATATCTTTCATATGGATCAGGGATCAGAGATCAGAGGGAATTTTCTTTGTTTCTGAGGGTAAACTATCACCATACTGAAGAATCTAACTTTATCTGCAATATTTCACTTCTTTTAATAAAACTATAAGGAGGATATGAGATGATGTTAGCAACTGTCATTTCTGGAGTGGATACGTGGCTGTTTATACCATTATCCACTTCTCTCTCTATTTTAAAATTGTGGTTATCAACCATCTTACAACTTTTAAGAAAATGCATACTTCCAGAATAATTTAGCTTTTCATACCCACCTGCAATTAAAGTAGTTTCATCTGCTGCACATCAAAGAAGAGGTTTCTAGGGAGAATTTTTTCTAGAGCTTTCCTTCCCTGTCATATCAGTTTTATATCAGAGAGCTCCCAGTTTCAAGCATCTCCCATCACAGTGGGGGGCATGGGTCAGAGGAGGGAAGGGATGTCTATGCCATACTGTATCACTTAGAGGGACACAATGCACAGCCCACACAAACAAGGAAAGAGACTCTAATGTGTGACCAATCAAAGGGCTGGGCTAGACGGGAAGGAGTGGAGTGGCTTGTAGCCTAAAAATTACAGGATAGTTTAGAAACCCTCACTCATGAGGCTACATGGATGTGCTTGTCTTCTGAAAATAATTTTTCGAGAAGGGAGAACAGGTTAAAACCTGTACTATGAAAACGTAATGGAATCAATGCATAGAACAATCTGGCAATGGATGATTTTGCTGAAATTTTTTTGAAACTGGATCTCACTGTGTTACCCAGACTGGAGTGTGATGGCGCAATCATAGTTCACTGCAGCCTCAACCACCTATATTCAAGCAATCCTCCTGCCTCAGCTTCCTGTGTAGTTGAGACTACAGATGTGTGCCACCAAGTCTGGCTTATTTAAAAAAATTGTAGAGATGGGGTCTCACTATGTTCCACAGACTAGTCTGAAACTCCTGGCTTCAAGCGATCCTCCCACCTCAGCCTCCCAAAGTGTTAGGATTATAGATGAGAACCACTGCGCCTGACCTTAAATGCTCTTGAGAAAAAAGTTACCCAAGAATGAGGTCAGCCTCCACTAGCCCAGCATCTCATCTGAAGTCTGGTCTCAGGGAGAGAGCATGCTCATAAACTCCTTCATTCTGTCTTTGAGGAAGGAGAGATGCAGAGAGGTTACCAGCACCCATCCTCTGTGCACTGGATCCACCAGCTAGCTGTGTCCCCTGAGAGCCCAGCCAGGGGCCTTGTCTGTTCAAGGGTCTCTGCTGTGGCCCTGGCCAAGAGGTGAGCGACAGACTGGCAGGAACCCAGGGTGGGAGGCGCAGGAAACAGTCCACTCAAATGCTTTGCAGCTTTGCAAATTTTACTGTTTTGAAAATGTGTGTGCCACTGGTCCATGGTACCATGCTGCAGGTGCAATTTAATGAATTAGATAAATTCTGATGTGTTGGTTGCAGTTGGCCACAGTCATCCCCAGGGACAATACAGCTCTGGCTTCATCAGGCATGCCTATTTCAGGAGCAGAAATTCGCTATTGATGAGGTCAGCCACCCTCCATACACACGGCAGCTTTTGTGTTTGGCTGACTGTTTCCTTTTGTTTATGTCTGTGGCCTTGGCCAGAAGGCAGGGATATTCCATCAGGAAGACAGAGTGACTCAGGGTTCTGGGGTCCAACTTGGCCTCCAACACCTACCCTATCAGACCTAAACACTAGATGGCCTTGGCCGCCAACCCATACACCCCTGCATCAGTTTTCTCATCTGTGTAATGAGTAGGAGAGTGACCCTCATCCTTGTAAAGTCCTCAGCACCATGACGGATACTAGGACCGTGAATTCCTACATGTGTTCACCTTTAGGAATAATAACCACAGCAAGATGGCAGTGGAGTCGTGGTTGTGACAGTGTTTCACTGTGTGTAGCTGGAAAAACAAAGGCACAAGGAGAAGTGCTTGTGGGATAGGAGCGTGGACATGCCTGGGGAGAGGGCTGTCACCCTGCACACCCTCTGCATGTAGACATCACGCACCATCCCAAAGCTGGGATAAGAAAACCATGTGACTAACAGGCCACCTGCAGGGGCTCCTGTCTTCCAGAGAAGTGGCCCAATGCTCCACCTTGGATGATGTCTTTGGGAGCAAGGGAGACGTTCTGAGTAGGAAAAACGAGGAACCTCTCTTCCCACCTCTGCTACCACAAAGGGTCTCCATGCAGAAAGTAATGACAGCAAAGGCTGATCGGTGCCCCCCCAAGGGGAGCAAGAAAAGGTGGGTGGCAAGCTGGGATGGAGGTGAATTGATGGTGTCACCCGATGGAGTCTGGTGTCATGTGGGTGAGGTAGAAGCCCTCTGGAGGGACAGGGTGTTGATCAATCCTGGGGACCTTGGGTGGCGAGGCCAAATGAGGGATATGACACAGTCACAAGCCCTTAGACCCCCACAGACCATGGGAGGTGGGAGGGGTGGGTGAGGCAGACTCGGAGGTGCTCAGTCAAGTGTACAGAGGCCACGTCATTGGTGTGGTGTTGCAGGCATGGTGACATCACACAGCACCGACTAAATGGGGAGGCAGACGACTGCCGGCCGAAGGCCAACATCTTCCATGAATGAGGGGGATCTTGTTTCTGCTCAGGTGCCACATTTTGTGTTCCCTTTTCAGATTGAGGCTTTGAGACGTGATGACTAATTTCCCTTCATAAGGAGGAGCAGACCACCATGTTTATGAAGTCAAACTTCATCCCAGTCCCCAGGTATCCTACGGACCTTTCCTGGTGACATCTCCTGGGGGCCTGTTAGTGCCTCAGCCCCCATGTAGGAGCCCACACAACCTCCTGTTGCCACAGGATCCATGAACGGGTGGGGACAAGGAAAGCCTCTATTTGATGACTGAACAAGCACAGTGAGGCATCAGAATGGCAAGCCATCAGAATGGCAGCCAGTGGACATTCTCCAACAGAACATACCGCTGGACTGAGTTCCAGGGTCTACACCCTTGCCTCTCCAAAACCACCATCTTTCTGATCTCAACACTCAGATTTATCCTCTTCTCTTCCAAAATGAAGAACCTTTGGGAAAGGCAGGAGAACGAGCCTCGGCCTGCAACATGAGAGGATAGGCTTCATGGTACAAAAGGACTGGGTCTTTGCAAGAACCTGAGCTGCACTCCCTTCTCTTTATTTTGTTTGTCCCACAACCTTTTGAAGGGAGAAGCAGCAGCAGCATGGCATCTTCCAGCATGTGACAAGGATAGTTTCATGTCTGGGTGTAAGATCTCATGAACAACAGTTGAACAACTGAAAATAATAATACCCAGCAAGGTGTGGTGGCTCAAGCCTGTCATCCCAGCACTTTGGGAGACCGAGGTGAGGGAATTACCTGAGCCCATGGGTTCGAGACCAACCTGGGAAACTTGGCGAGACCTCATCTCTACAATAAATAAAAAATTAGCCATGCATTGTAGCATGCCCCTGTTGTTTGGGCTACTTGGAAGGCTGAGGTAGAAGAATTGCCAAAGCCCACAGGTTAACACTGAGGTAGCTGTGAGTGTGCCACTGAACTCTAGCCTGGGTGATGGTGTAAGATGCCAACTCAAAAAGAAAGAAAGAAAGAAAATAACACCTGAACATTGAGAGATGTAGGGTGGACCCTGAGTCCAAACTTTAAGTGTTTGGAAGACAAACACAGTGATGGAAAACCAGGCTTGGTCCCTGAGGCCACAGGCAGACTTGACCAGCATCAACAGTCACAGACTCAGTGTGGAGTGGTTTTTCTTTTCTTTTCTTTTCTGTTTTTATTTCACTAGCTTAGCGGGTACAAGGGATTTTTGATTATCTGCATGCATTGCATAGTGGCGAAGAAATCTGGGCTTTATGGGTACCCACCACCCCCACTGGTGCCCACTTTACCTGACAGGTGATGTTTCATCCCTTCATCTCTTCCCACCTTCCCTCTCTTCTGTCTCCTATGTCCACTGTACCACTCTCTGTGCCTTTGCAACACCTCAGTTTAGCCCCATGAATGATGATAATGTGTGGTGCTTGGTTTGCTGTTCCTGCTCTGCTTCACTCAGGATGATGGTTTCCAGTTCCATCAAAGTTGCTGCAAAGACATTAGCTCATACTTTTTTATGGATGAATAGTATTCCATGGTGTGCATAGTACACGTGATATATATGTAGATATACACACACACACACACACCAGGGTGCCAAAAAAAGTGTACACATTTTAAGTGATGTTATCTATGCATTACTTTTCAAAGTTGAATTAGGATGGCAATGTATAGTATGATGTTTGTCCAGC
>NW_007002810.1:0-701 GCF_000164805.1 Carlito syrichta
GGCCGCTTCCGGCCACCGCAGCCTCGACCTGCTGGGCTCTGGCGATCCTTCCGCCTCAGCCTTCCAGGTAGCCGGAATTACAGGCATGCGCTACCACGCCCGGCTGATTTTTTGATTTATTGTAGAGATGAGGTCTCGCTGCCCAGGCGGGTCTCGAACCCGCAGGCTCAGGCAATCCACTCACCTCAGCCTCCCAAAGGCGCGGGATTACAGGCTGAGCCACCGAGCCCGGCTCTAAGATTCTTAAAGCTTGGGGTTTTACATTTAGAGTTTGATTCATTTGGAGTTAATTTTTGTGTATGGTGATAGGTAGGGGTCGTTTCATTCTTCTGCATGTTGTCAGTCAGTTTTCCCAGCACCATTCACTGAATAGGTTCTCCTTTCCCCAGTGGTTGTTGTTGGAGACTTTGTCAAAGATGAGTTGGTTGAGAAATTGAGGTTTTGCTTCCAGAATTCCTATCCTTCCATTGGTCTATATGCCTGTTCTTGTACCAACACCAGGTATTGATTATTGTAGCCTTATAATAAAGTATAAAGTCTGGAAATGTGATATCTCCCAAGGATTGTTTTGGTTATTCAAGGTCATTTATGATTCCATATGACTTTCTATATTGTGGTTTCCAGGTCTGAGAAGAATGATGTTGGTAATTTAATGGGTATAGTGTTGAATCTATAGATTGCCTTTGGTAAGTTGGACATTT
>NW_007002811.1:0-849 GCF_000164805.1 Carlito syrichta
AAAAATTGTAAAAACAGTTAGAAACTGGTTGTATTATTGGTCCGCTTTTAAAGTGCTGTGAAAGTAACTCTCACCAGTTAAATGAAAATTATGTGTATAAATCCTTACATTGAACTTGGAAATTCCCCTTCCTGTCAAAAATCTTTTCTTACTGACATATTCATAAAGTAATACTGTCCATTTATGTTTTTCAGCAACCATCCCTTCTATTATTTTAATTAACATGCCATGTATATTAAAATAGAATTTTTATTCACAAGATTACATTTTCATTTTTTACTTTTTTCTTGTTTTTTTTTAATATAAATTTAATTCTGGAATTTTACCCATATGTCTAATACTCTCCACTCAGCATATTCCTCACCGTTGTATTTGAGTATAGTGCTGTCAGGGTGTGGGATATCAGAAAAGCAAAAGGTAATCTAAAAAGAAAGTATCCATCTGACGATCTATCTATCTACCTATCTATCTATCTATCTATCTATCTATCTATCTATCTGTGAGAGAGAGAGCCTAGAGGAACTTATAAAATAATTAAATTCGAATTGTAAACTCATAATAAAGTTTAACACATGATGATTTGTAAACTACAAACATAAACTAACTTCTGGACAGCTCTAGACATTGCCTTCTATAATACTTAAAGTGAACTAATCTATATAACTTAAAAACACTAGGCATGAAGCCCATAGTAAAGAATATTTAACACTCAGAAACATTTGAGGTGGCATTAGGATTATTTTTATTTTTTATTTTGGTTTGCATTATTATCAATTATTTAAATAATTTTAGTTTGTTCAATGAGTCAGTAGACAGCAAAAAGTTGTGGAAGTATAAGCACCATTTAAA
>NW_007002812.1:0-784 GCF_000164805.1 Carlito syrichta
CCCTTACAAGGTATTAGAAACCAGTATTCTGACCTTTACTTAGTCCATTATATGGATGATATTTTACTAGCACATGAAAATTGTGCTCTTTTGCATGATATTCTTAATCAAATTATAACTACTCTAACTAATTGTGGCTTAAAGGTCTCCCCTGAAAAAATCCAAACTAATCCGCCTTTTACTTATCTTGGTCATGTCTTGGGTACACAGACAGTAAGTCACCAGCCTTTACAGCTATGTACAGATTGCCTGGTTACATTAAACGATTTTCAGAAGTTATTGGGGGACATTAATTGGATTAGGCCATTCTTACAAGTCACTACAGCGGACTTAAAGCCTCTTTTTAATATCTTACAAGGAGATCCCTCTCCAAGCTCTAAAAGGGCTTTAACCCCAGAGGCCAGTAAAGCTTTAACACTCATGGAAAAAGCCATTAAATACCAGAAAGTTAAAAGATTGGACTATTGTTCACCTTGGGATTTAATTATTCTGGCTACTGCCCATACTCCTACAGGATGTCTATGGCAAGAAGGGCCAATGGAATGGCTCCACCTGCCGGCATCATCAAAGAAAGTATTGGCTTCTTACCCTTATTTAGTGGTTGTATTAATTACTAAGGGAAGACATAGAAGTGTTGAATTGTTTGGGTCAGGATGTACATAACATCATTGTTCCCTATGACAACTTTCCGTTTCAACTTTACTTCAAGATAGCGATGATTGACAAGTAGCGCTACTGGTTTCAGGGGACAGATTTTTGTTCATTTACCTAAAAGTCCATTGCT
>NW_007002813.1:0-1413 GCF_000164805.1 Carlito syrichta
CCTGGTGACCAAGAATTCCAGTTATTTGGATATCAAGAGAAAGACTCTCATAATATTCATTGGGAACTGGAATCCAAGATTCCTGGTTTCCCTTCACAAGACCTCCACAAAATGTGGAATCTTCCAAACCCAACATCCCAATTCTGACCTGCCCACCCACAAGAATTTTTGTAGTTTGAGTCAACTGAATCAAGAGATTTTTTATCAATATGACTTTTGATTCTGGGGAAAATGATTATGGTCATAGATGTTCCTAGGACACAGAAGGGTTTGTAGGACCACAGCCTTGATTGCAACTAACATGAGGACCAGAAAGTTCCTGTGGATATGTACTGACAGATTTAGACTATCCACGGAGAAAGTAGCCCTGAAAAATGTAGGGAACCAGAAGTCGACATTGCTGATTAAACCTTATCAAGAGGCCTTGTAGATTCCGGTTAAAGAGAAATCCTAGAACCGGATATCCTTTTCGTTCTCAGCAAGATGCCGTTATTTTCCCTGTTGATGTGGATTCCAATCTCTGTACACAAAAAGAAAGATGCCCAGAAGTTTCCTAGGGACGTGGAATCCATGATTCCTGGTTACCTTTAAAAATACCTACTAAACATTTGGCAGCTGCAAAACCCTTGTCCCTTCTCAAAATACAAAGAGACACAGAAGGGGAAGGATTACAGGGTTCACCTTAAGACCAGAGTTACATCCAAATATGGCAAGAAGATTCCTTTTGTCCTGGAATCTGGCCTTAGTTGTTCTGAGCAACCTAACGGATTTTGATGCCCGATACCCGTTTATAACTTTCAAGAGGACTAGAATGTTGCTAGACCTGAAATGACCAATTCGTAATATCCGCATGCTAAATTGCTCTGAAACATTTGGGGAGCTCAAAGCCCTGTTTCTTGTTTGTCCCATAGCAGACACCCTGGGAATTTTTGGGATTCAGGACTCGTACAACAAAGATTCTTTATTCTTCCTTCGTTAGAGGCCATGTCGTCTCCTGTACATGAGGACTCTCATTCCCTAGATTCCTGTTTCAAAACCCTGATTTTTGTTTAGCCCTGAGTAAGATGCCATGTAGATTTTTTGATAGAGGGACCATGTAAAACAGATTTCTTCTTTTTTCTTACCAAGAGACCATGTAGTTTCCTGTATATGAGGACTGCTATTGCACACATTCATGCCTCGAATCCCTGATACTCTTTAGCCGTCAGCAAGATGCCCTGTTGATTTTCAGGACTGAGGACTCATATAACCCAGATTCCTTATTTTTAGCAACAGCCAAGCACTTGCCTGTATATGAGAATCCCCTTTCCCACATACATGTGTCAAAAACCCTGATGCTAGATTAGACCTTAGGAAGACGACGTGTAGTTTTTTGGGATTGAGATCACATGTCACCCAGATTCCTAATTCTTT
>NW_007002814.1:0-763 GCF_000164805.1 Carlito syrichta
TGTTTTTAAGACTGAATAATACTTCATTTTTGTCTATATACCACATTTTGTTTATTGATTCATTCATCAGTGGACACTTGGATTGCTTTCACATTTCAGCTATTGTGCTATGAACATGAATGTACAAATAATCTCTTCACAACTCTGCTTTCAGTTTTTGAATATATATAATATACATATACATATATATATGTATATGTGTGTATGTGGGTATATATACCTACAACTATTAGGAGGCCACCATCAAAACAAAAACAGAAACAACACGCACATACATACCTAGAAGTGGAGTTGCCGGATTTTATGTAAATTTTGTAAATTAAATGGTAAATTTTTAATTTTTTGAGGAATTGCCATACTGTTTTCTCTAGCAACTCTACCATTTTACAATCCCACCAAAAGTGTACAAGAGTTCCAATTTCTCTGTATCATCATCAACACTTGTTTTTGTGTATGTGTGTGTGCACTTGTGCACACACATGCATGCATGCACACATAGTTACTCTAATAGAAGTAAATGGTTTGCGAGCATAAGCATGGTATGTCTTCTGATTTTGATATTCTACTTTTTTCTAATAGAACCTTTAACTTGTACCAGTTCATTCTTTCCTTCATCACAAATATCCAGAAGATGCTACCTTGATCCAGATCTTACCCCCTCCCAAGAATTCTGCCCTCCAAGATAATACCTTTGGTCCTCTGTACAGGAGCACCGTTCTTTCCATTCCACAGAAGCCAATGCCCTAATCAACCAAGTCTCAGG
>NW_007002815.1:0-772 GCF_000164805.1 Carlito syrichta
ACAGGATTCGGTGACCTTAATAATAAAAGACTACCTCAGGGCAACCCCCTCCAGTCCCCTTCCAGTGTGGGAGCTTCTGGTCCCCTCAATTAATACGACTTTACCAAAAAAAAAAAAAAAGAAGAAAGAAAGAAAGACTACCTCGTTTAGTGGATTTCTTCACTTCTTGGGAATGAAATTCACCATGTCTACCGCATTTAGCAGAGCTGTGTATACTAGCCCTTGAAACCTAAGGATTGCTCAGTAGTCAAGGGCCCTCCTATTATGATGTCAAAGTTATGAGGCTGATGTCATAAATAACATTTTGACATGCTTGTTTCCGTGGCTTTGCTTACATCTTTTATTGTAAAAATTAGCCTTTTAGTTAATCTACAGATTCAATGAAATAACTGTTAAGTTAACAACGTTCCTCTCAGACCTGGAAATTACAATAAAGAATTCATATGAGCCTGGCTCGGTGGCTCAGCCTGTAATTTGGGAGGCTGAGATGAGGGGATTGACTGAGGCCACGGGTTCGAGACCTGCTTGGGCAGCGAGACCTCATCTCTACAATAAATCAAAAAAATCGGAGACCAGCACATCGAGGCTGTGGTGGCCAATGCCCTCCAGTCTCAGTAACACAGTGAGACTCCAACACACAAAAAAAAACCCCAAAAACAAAGAATTCATAAGATACCATAAACAATCAAGAATAGCCAGTAGAATCTTATCAAAGATCAAACAGGAGCTATCACTGTTCCAAGACTTCAAACTATACTTGTTTACAGTAATC
>NW_007002816.1:0-427 GCF_000164805.1 Carlito syrichta
GAGCACGCCCCGCCACCCCCTCCCGAGGCTTGTGGCTGCCTCAGAGCGCGGGCACTTGCTGGCCCCTCTTCCTGCAACCTGGGTCCTCAGATCCTGGGTCCTGCACATCCCGGCTCAAAAGCCACTTCCTCAGACCTAAAATAGCCCCCCCACACACACAGTATTCTCCATCCCGTCGCCCGTTTTATTGTCTTCACATGAGCTTTGCCATCTGCAATTGTGCACTTGTTCGCTTGAGCTCGCGCGCGCGCTCTCTCTCTCTCTCGCTCTCGCTCTCGCTCCAAGAGGAGGAACTCTCGGTGTCCACCCCCGCGCTCGGCACAGACACCTCGGATGTGGACGAGGGCGTGAGCCGTGGCTTTCAGGCGAGGCGCGTGCGCGCGCGCGTGAGATTTCGGACGGGCGTCCGGAAGGGCCGGCGGGCCGG
>NW_007002817.1:0-4482 GCF_000164805.1 Carlito syrichta
ATGTAACAAAAGGACAGCATATTTGACCAGTAAACACAGAAACTACATTACTTTCAACTGGTAGATACCAGTATTTTATTTCATTTCATTTTTTTAACACATGCCAAAGATTTTATTTAGCTCATTAATTAAAGAGAGAGCCAATAAGATATTATAACCAACTCAAAGAAAAATTCAAAGAGCAGAGACATCTATAAGCAATCAGAAATACTAAAATGCATTTTCTCAGTAGAACAAAACTGAGGAGATCTGTCGCATCTCCACCAGACAAATTTCATTTGCATGTTTATGGACAAAAGTTATTTGCATTGCTGGTAGTTATATATAATATACAGAGTGGACACAAGATTTTATTTTATTTTTTTGAGTTGGAGTCTCACTCTGTCGCCCAGACTGGAGTGCAGCGGCCACTCCTGGCCACCGCAGCCTCGACCTGCTGGGCTCCGGCGATCCTTCTGCCTCAGCCTTCTGAGTAGCCGGAATTACAGGCACGCGCTACCACGCCTGGCTGATTTTTTGATTTATTGTGAGATGAGATCTCGCTGCCCAGGCGGGTCTCAAACCCGCGGACTCAGGCAACCCACTCACCTCAGCCTCCCAAAGGTGCAGGATTACAGGCTGAGCCACCAAGTCCGGCTGGACACAAGCATTTTATATAAAAATGTTTTAGGACTCAAATATGACATTCGATTTATCACAGTAGAGCTCCAGCAGGCTCTATTTCCTGGACACTGTAAATGACAGTGGGAGCCATCGACTAAAGTGTAATCAACAAGTAACATCTAGTCACATTGAAATTTAAATAAGATTGTAAAAATTAACTTATGGACTAAATGAGAAATATAAATTGAAATAGTCTGTACAGACTCAGGAAAGTGTTGAAGAAGCAAGTTGATTGAAGCAAAAACCTGAATTCAAGTAAACAAGACTACCAATATTGACTTAATGATATAGAAAAACTGTGGTTTGGTTCCTTCTTTTTGCTATTGTGAATAAAGATGCAACAAAAATACGTGTGCAGGTATCTTTTTTGTAGAATGGTTTTCGTTCCTCCGGGTATATTCCCAATAGGGGAATTGCTGGGTAACCCACATCTTTATAATAAAAAATAATAGTAAAATAAAAAATAAATAAACCAAAAAAAAAAAGAAAAGAAAAGAAAAGAAAAAAAAAACTGTGATTTGGACCATCTATGGTTATTATTCTATGCAGTGGAGTATTATCACTTCAGAAATTTGTGCAAAGCATAAAATTAGTTTTCCAGTGTTAAAAATAATCTAATTCTATAAGTTACTACTACCTTATAGTATATAGGGGAAAAGGGGTGTTTTTCAAATTAGGAACCTTGGTATTTCTAATGACATGTTTAGTCTGCTAAAGACTAAACACTGATACTTGTGTTTTTTTAAACACTGAAAACATTTAATGTAGAAAGAAAAAATTCTCAGAAAAATTGCAAGAATCCTGAAAATGCTGAGTAGAGAAATGATCAACCATTTAACTGATCACAAGCACATCAGATCCATGAGGTCTCTCTATCTTGTCAAAGGGCACATGAAATAAACAAATAAATAACCTGACTGCAGACATCCCGTGTGACATCTCTTATATGTGAGAACTGAATGATAAATTATGCTGCATATGAGGACATCATTTACCAGGATGTGGGTCAGAGAAATTCCATTTCACACAAGCTTCAAACATAAGAATGATATTTTAAATATTGATGTCAATACAATGGAAAAAATTAAAACAATGTGGAAAGAACAAGAAACTATAACCTTGACAAGCCATATTTGGAAAACTGTCACAAGCAAATGATTTAAAATGGAATAAATCAGCTCAATATATACTACCTTTAACATACTTTTTGTATAATAATGTTTTGCTTATTTTTCTGTTTCAGCCACACAGAGCCTCTATATGTTATTTCCTGCATATTTCTCTATTTTGGTGGTAATAGTTTTGCTTTACAGTGAATAAAGAAATGAAAAAACCATGGTGTGTATATATATATATATGGTGCGTGTATATGTATATACACACACAGTAAACATCCTCTGTTTATGGAAAACATAAATAATGTTTGAACTTCTGACTTTCACTCTGTAGGGGGTGGTGACCCATCCCCAGTAGCACAGCAACCAGCTGCAAGATCTGCTGAGTAGCTGCTTTGCGGCCTTCAAGAAGCTTTCGTAGAGTCCTGGCTTTGCAACTGTATGACCTTGGGCTTGTCACCGAGCTAATCTGCCAATACATTCCTCACCTACCAAGTAGAAATCCGAATAGTGATGCAGAAAGGACTAAATGCAGAAATGCATGCGAGCAATGACTGCAGGGACCATGGCCTGGTAGATCCTGATACATGTGAGCTGTTGCTCTTGCTAAAGGGAGGGAGTCCAAAAAAAGGAATAGTTGCTAACTTGATTCAGTCTTCCAGTTCCACAGTATGTCCTTGAAATGAAGCTCAGAACACAAGGGAGCACGGAGAGGACCAGGTTCCTGTTCATGAGAATGAATGTCTTTCTTTCTAAAACTCTTGCCCACAGCTCAGGGACCAAGCAAGGGAATACACACTGTGACTAGGTAGCTGCCTGGCTCAAACTGAAGCCACTTCCCAATATGGTCCCATGAGGCTGGTAAACCATGACATCTTCTGACCCCCTACTTGTCCTATCATGCCACCAGCAGCAGTAAATATATAATATTTACATTTTAATGTATTTTATGTATAGCATGCATACAGAATACATGCATGGGGCATTTCTATAAAGCTTTACAAACACATCTGCAACCAGGTTACAGAACCAGCCTCACTAATGCCTCCCACAGTCATATTCTCCCTCCCTTTAAACATCACTATCACAACAATGTATAACGTACATCATGGACTAGTTTTTATCTCATACACAAAGTCATCCCATTATGCATCCCTGGGATGGTTAGCCAGCAGCCTTGTGTCAGGTTGACTCCATTCTATGCCTCCCACCATGAAAGGGGGAGTGTAGTTTTTTTTCAGAAATAGAAACCTACACTGGATTTGCATAAGCCTTCCTTTCATGCAATGCTTCAGCCAGCACTGCTATCTGTGTACCAATTGAATTTCGTATTTACAATTATGTTATTACAAACAGCATTGCTCTGCTCAGGAAACTTAATTAAGAGCCAAGGAGGTGTGGCCATGGGCCTATACTAATGAAATTATGAGTCTTACCCCATTCCCCACCATCATGAAGCAACGGGCTTGGAATGGTCTCTCAAAACGGAGTTGTCTCTCAAAAGCTTAATTACAGAGCCAGGTAGGTGGCAATACTTGCAGCTCTGGGAAACATTCTCCAGGAGGCAGTATGTGCTCTAAATCTTCATCCAGTATATGGTGCTGTTTCTCTTGCAGTCAAGATTCACAAGTCCAAGTATCAGGTGATAGAAATGGGAATTGCATCAGTCACTATTTCTCTAGTGACCCCTTAGAAAAACTGTTGCTTTTTCTTACAACTGTATAGTCTGCTGGCCGAGAGTTTCGAATCAAGAGAAAAAAATGAGTCCTTCAGAACATACAAAAATAATTCCCTGAAATAGTCATTGAGACTGATCTGGCCACTTGAGGGTTCCTCATGCCTCTGAGTCATTAAGCCAGAAAGGGAGTTATGGTGTGGCTGAGGTACTCGATGCAGACCACCAAGGAGAGATGGGACTGACAAAATTTGGGGAAGAAAGAGAATGCCTGGAATACAGGAGACCTCTCAGGGCATCTCTTAAAATCACCATGTTCTGTGATTAAGGTTAATGGAAAACTACAGCAACTGAATTAAGATAGAACTACCAATGGCCCAGAAATGTTAAGACTGAAGGTTAAACCGGGCTCGGTGGCTCAGCTTGTAATCCCATGCTTTGGGAGGCTGAGGTGAGTGAATTGCCTGAGCCCGTAGGTTCGAGACCCGCTTGGGCAACTTGGTGGGACCTCATCTCTAAAATAAATCAAAAAATTAAGCCGGGCTCGGTGGCTCAGCCTGTAATCCCGCACCTTTGGGAGGCTGAGGTGAGTGAATTGCCTGAGCCCGCGGGTTCGAGACCCGCCTGGGCAGGCGAGACCTCATCTCTACAATAAATCAAAAAATCAGCCGGGCATGGTAGCGCATGCCTGTAATTCCAGCTACTCGGAAGGCTGAGGTGGAAGGATCACCGGAGCCCAGCAGGCGAGGCTGCGGTGGCCGGGAGCGGCCACTGCACTCCAGTCTGGGCGACCGAGTGAGACTCCAACTCAAAACAAAAACAAAAAACAAAACCAAAACAAACAAACAAACAAAAAATTAGCTGGGCATAGTGCGCGCACCTGTAGTTCCAGCTACTTGGAAGGCTGAGGTGGAAAGATCGCTGGAGCCCAGTAGGTCAAGGATGCGGTGACCGGGAGCATGCCACTGCACTCCAGTCTGGGCGACAGAGTGAGACTCCAACTCAAAAAAAAAAAAAAAATAAAAAAGA
>NW_007002818.1:0-704 GCF_000164805.1 Carlito syrichta
GGGGAAAAGTTCAAATGCAACATTATATAAGCAAATAATTTACTTTTTCTAGAAGTCATTTCTAGAAGATGCTAGATACATCCAGTCCACATTTTTCTACTTTTGGAAGTTGGTTTCATCCTCTCTATATACAGAGGCAGATTCATGCAGCTAACATCATCCATCATTTACTTCCAGTAGATTCACTGGTTCATAATCTATTTGTCCACCAATTCACATTCCCATTCTTGTACCCACAATGACTTTCCAAAGTCTTATTCTTAGATAGGTCTCATTCCCCCTTTAGATTGCCTCCACCCTCCTGACCCATTCAGATCTAATATCTTTATTTCTTCCCATAAAGTTTTCATTGATACCTTTGTTCCACAGCAATCACTTCTTCCCTTAACAATTAAAGACGGTTCCTCATTAGGAATTATAAAACAGCCAAAACGCTTCCTTGGAGTTTCTTACTTACGTGACTTTACATGGCTATACATTCTTCAGGTGTCTTTGTCTAGTCTTCCCAAACAGACTTTAAGATTAAGAAAAAAAGACTTGCATGAACAAATTAGCTTTTCAATAAACATTTTGAAATTATATATATATATATATGTATATATATATATATATACATACACATACATACATATATATTTATTTTCTGACTTTATATATTTATTTTGATATTCCAGAATACCTAGCACATTGCCTTATACAGAGGA
>NW_007002819.1:0-1065 GCF_000164805.1 Carlito syrichta
CCTATCTAGCCAGGTGGCTAGCCAACTGACTTAACTAACTGACATAACTAGATAGCCATCTGGCTAGCCAGCTGACTTTAGCTAGCCATTTCGCTGGCCAGCTGGCTAGGCACCTCACTTAACTTGCTGACTTTGCTAGCTAGCCAGCCGGCTAGCCAGCTGACTTAATTACCTAGCTACCTACCTAGCCAGTTGGCTAACCAGCTGGCTTATCTAGTTGACTTAAACAGCTAGCCAGATGGCTAGCCAGCTGACATAAGTAGCGAGATACCTAGCTAGCAAGTTGACTTGCCTCTTGAATTAATTAGCTGACTTATGCAGCTAGCCAGCTGGCTAACCAGCTGACTCAAATATCTGACATAACTAGTTAGACAGCTGGCTAGCCCGATGACTTAACTAGCTAACATCTCCAGTTAGCTAGGTGGCTAGCAAGCTGACTTAACTAGCTAGCTACTGACATATACCGCTGGGTTGCCTGCTGAATTAACTACCTAGCTACCAAGCTAATCAGCGAGCTAGCAAGCTGACTTAACTAGGTGACTTAACTAGCTAGACAACTGGCTAGCCAGCTGACTTAATTAGCTAGCTACCTGGCTAGCCAGCTGGGAAGCCAGATGAATTAACAAGTTGACTTAAATAACTAGCCAGCTGGTTAGCCAGCTGAATTAACTAGGTTGGTACCTAGCTATCCAGCTGGCTAGCTAGCTGATTTAACTAGATGACTTAACCAGCTAGCCAGATGGAAAAAATAGACGACTTAACTAGTTACTCAGCTGGCTACCCAGCCAAGCTAACTAGCTCTCTACCTAGATAGCTAGCAGACTAGTCAGCATAATTAAGTAGCTGACATAATTTGCTAGCCTGCTGGCTAGTCAACTGACTTAAGCTCGCTACCTAGCTAGCCACCTGGGTAGCCAGCTGACTTAAATAGTTGACTTAAATAGCTGGTCTGCTTGCCAGACAGCTGAATTATCTAGCTTTCTATATAGCTGGCAGCTGGCTAGCCAGATGACTTAACTAGGTAACTTAAGTAGTAGCCAGCCGACTAAACAGCTGACTTAACTA
>NW_007002820.1:0-1271 GCF_000164805.1 Carlito syrichta
TACATATACATGATGGAATATTATGCAGCTGTAAAGAAGAACAAAATTAAAGACTTTGCAGCAACTAGGATGGATTTAGAGTCTATCATACTTAGTTATCTATGACAGAAACAAAGAACTGAGCACCACATATTCTCACTCTTAAGCGGACCCTGAACATTTACCATAATACAATAAGAAAAGGATTGGCAGTAGTGAGACACTGCCAAAGGATGGATGTGGGTCACACTACATCTTAAGGGTAACTGACCTCAAACTAGGCGAAGTGGAAACCAAAGGGAGGCCCAAACTTTACCTGTATGATGACCACTTGTATGCCTAAATCTGAATTTTATTCCACATCTTTAAAATAAAAAAAAATTAAACAAATAGTCTTGCTATGTAACCTATGCTGTTCTGAACTCCTGGGCTCAAGTAGTTCTCCTGCCGCGGCATCCCAAAATGCTGGAATTACAGGCATGAGCCACCATACCTGGTCAAGAGCAGTTTATTTTGATGGACATCTTCTCCCTAGTCTAAAGATGAGGCGTTGGTTAACTTGAGTTTGATGTCAGGTATCTGCATTGATGCTTACAATTCAGTAGGAGTCAGTGGCCCCTTTTAGATGAGTAGATGTGTCTAAGAGTCAAAACCCTGCAATGTAACAATACATGGGTTAGTAAACAATATTTAATAAAGACACTTTTTAATAGGGCTGAAGGGGCCCCTTAACTGATGTCTAATTATCAGGCTGGAAGTGGTGGTACCAGAGTTCTTGACTTAATTGGAAGGTGCAAAAAGATTCTAAACCCTTGCAGTGATTCATTTTTATAGTTTGGGTAAGCCTCCAGTATTTGTTTTTCAGGATGTTGTTAAAGATGTTAAAAAAAACTCAAAACATTGGATTAAAACGCAATCACAGATCACAGTAAAATAATAGTTATGCATTTAATCAGAGTGATAATCAAAAGAATGGAGAGCGGTATAGAAAGTTTCAAACTAAAATACAAGTTTTAAACCTTTTAAAATTGTTTTTCTAATTAGCCAAAAACAGAATAATGACAACACAGGAATTCTCTCGATAAAATGTAAAATCTTTGTTTCATAAGACAGTTATCAAGAAGGTAAAGAAAAACCTTTCTGTGGTGTTATTGTTTTCTCCTTATGGGGAAGCCCCTTTGGATAATCTGAATTCAAACCTGCTGAAAGAGAACCTGATTTTAATCAGACACCAGAATAGAATATCCAGGAGGTAAGAGTGAACACTAAATTATAGAGGCATAAAAATGAAC
>NW_007002821.1:0-815 GCF_000164805.1 Carlito syrichta
TGAACTGTTGGTCTAGATTACGTTTGGTGTTTACCTTCTGACTTATACTGTTTCTCGATTTTTTTGGCCTGTCTCTGTTTAGCTATCAGTATTCTTTAGGGAATCTTTCTTACCTGTCTTTTTTCACTTCTTCCCAGCCGTGTGTCTCTCTCTCACCTGATAGTTGGTATGTATATCTGTTTTCCCTCTTGCACTTCTCCCTTTCACTTATTTTGACTTATGATTTTATCATTGTAACTGTTAGTTTAGATCACGTCTGTTGTTGACCTTCTGACCTACACTGTCTCTCGATTTTATTGACCTGTGTCTGTGTAGCTATCAGTACTCCTTAGGCAATCTTTCTTACGTGTCTTTCTTCACTTCTTCCCGATCCTGTGACTGTTTTTCACCTGATAGCTGGTATGTATATCTGTTATCCCTCTCGCACTTCTCTCTTTCGCTCATTTTGACCTATGATTTTATCATTGTAACTGCTGGTTTAGATCACGTTTGTTGTTTACCTTCTGACTTACACTGTTTCTCGATTTTATTGCCCTGTCTCTGTGTTGCTTCAGTACTCTTTAGTACTATGTAGCTATCAGTACTCTTTCTTACGTGTCTTTCTTCACCTCTTCCCAGCCCTGTGTCTCGTTCTCACCTGATAGATGGTATGTATATCTGTTTTCCCTCTCGCGCTTCTCTCTTTCTAACTCCCTATTGACCCCCCCTTCCTCCATTATTTTCCTCTTCTACATGCCCCTTTTTTAAATCTAGGGACCAAGACTGCAAACTGCTGAATAGACAGACTGTAAACAGAGGGAAAAGTGAACAAAACC
>NW_007002822.1:0-632 GCF_000164805.1 Carlito syrichta
TCTCTCCCACCTCAGCCTCCGGAGTGGCTGGACAGATGAGCACCTTGACTCCAGACACCCTGTTTGGATGAGTGTATAGATGGGGTCTCCCTGCATTACCTGGGCTGGCCTTGGACTCCTGGGCTCCAGCTATCCTCCTGCCCCTGCCTCTTAGAACACTGGAATTCCAGGAATGGGCTGCCACATTGGACCTTCTGGTTTGTTTTCGATGAAGGATCGGGGTTGGGTTCAGGGGCTAAACCTCATCATCCCAGTGCTTTGGGAGGCCAAGTCCAGCAGCCGGCCTGAGCCTGCGGGCTGAGACTCACTTGGACACCTCAGCAAGACTATGTCTGTAAACTCCATCCCAAATGAGGTGGGCATGTAAGCACGTGCCTGTAGTTGCGGCTCCTTGGAAGGCTAGGGAAAGGCTCGCCAGAGTCCCGCAGGGCTAGGCTGCGGTGGCTGGAAGAGAACCACTGACCTTCAGCCTGGGCGATGGAGTGATACTGTATTGCTAAAGGAAAGCCTGGAACCAAAAGTCTCTCCTGTAGCAGTGGTGCCCTTCAGCCTGTAGCCAGTGGTTTCTCCCTGCCACTTCTTCAAAGGAAAACTTTTTTCCATTTAAAAAGATAGGTGGCTTTGGCTCAGCC
>NW_007002823.1:0-691 GCF_000164805.1 Carlito syrichta
AACATGACCCTGAAGAGAAAGGGTCTATTACCTCAATCACTTTCCCCACTAGATACACACACATACACACACACACACACACACACACACACACACAAGCACATGTGCATACACACACACACACACACATACACACACACACAAAGAGAGAGAGAGAGAGAGATGGAGAGAGGGAGAGAGAAAGAAATAGAACAGGTTATTTCTCCAATGTCTTCAGAGAATTACTCGCAAGCAAGTACCCAGTACTGACTATGATTGGCAGACAGAATCTAGCAACACATCTGGGCCATATTTGGGCTCTTTATTAAGGAATGTGTTGCTGTCCAATGAGCAAAATGTGCACCCATCCTACAGTGGAAATATTTTAAGCAAGTTAATTTCTTTATATCAATTAAAATATCACCCCTATTACAGGCACAGAAGTATATGCGAGCACACATGCACTTATACACACACAGGTACTTACAGATCCAAAAACGTTTCCTACTTGTCACACCTCCTAAAAAGAAAATCTCCACACCAAATTGTGTTCCCCCATATAAAACATCTCCCAGGCAAATACTGGGACTCAGAGCTCCAGTAAAGGGGATATGTGAAGCCCTGTGAAAGAGAGGTCCTTAAGAAGTCAACATCTGGCTCACTCAAAAGTGTGTTCCTAGACCTCTAGATGCCTGTTTTGGGGTGCAGGAAA
>NW_007002824.1:0-1362 GCF_000164805.1 Carlito syrichta
TATTAAGGTTAGGAGCAAGATAAAAATGCATTTCTCGTTCTCAGTCTGTCTTTTCAAACGTTATTATGAGAGTGCTTTGAGTTACTCAAAGCTTTAGCAGGAAAACCACCCGGAAAAGATTCACCCTAGTGTCCTTTCCCACTATCATAAGGCTCTTGCTCATTCTTTTCATCAAAGAAGGCAATTTTGGGAGTGTTTTGATGAAAAATCATTAGACCTCCACCTTATATTTCTAATTTGTCTCCTTCTAACTTCTTTTTGTTTCCTGATCTTAAAAAATTATTTAAAGAGCACTCATTTTTCTTCAATTAATATCAGAAAGTCTACATTGACATGGTTAAGTTCCCAGGAACCTCAGCTCGTTAGGGATGGATTAATAACTAAGGGTGATTAATCCATCACTTACAAACATGTTTTGAATTTGATGGAGCTTATGTTCAGAAATAAAATTCATATCTTCCATTTTCCTATTTTAATTCCATGTTTTCACAAAATTTTTGAAGTCCTCTGTAAGGCAATAGCAAACTTAAGCGATGCGCATGTTTATTGTGGCATTCGATTTGGTAACTTGCACACCTGAGATAACTCTCCTGGCTAGAGTCCAATATTTGACACAGGACTTTTAATAAGACTCTTAACCTTCTGTCCAAACTGAAGGATACTACAAGTAATAGTCCAAGAAAACATGTTTTAAAATGTGTGGAATTTAATTATTTATTGTTTTCTCACAGACTCAATTTAGTTCAGGTTTAGGGTAAAAATCTAATAAGTTAATAGGTACAATATCATTATTGGACTTAGATAAGGAATGTCTGGGGTGATTAGTGGCCCTTTGTACTGGCAAGAGAGTTGACTCTGTGCAAAGATGTGCTTCTTGGGTTGCAAGGAGTTACAGTGATGCTATTTGGCTTCCACTGGAGTACAAGGGTCTCAGTTTAATACTAGTCAAACTGCATTATGGCTCTTCCCTCTTTTACTAAACAAAATCCAAAGTTTTTAGCTTTTATTGAGTTAATTGGCTATAAATGCTACATAACATGGAGTTAACCATGTAGGCAGGAAAGATGCTGTCAAATTCACCACACATCCCTTTTTCACCTTCAGGACCATGATAGTTACTTTAAGGGAACAATGGTTTAAATATCCATACACTTTCTGCACATTGAATTCTTTTCATTCCTTTTTTACATCTAATTTAGCTGTTTTCAAACTTCACTGTGCATAAGAATTACCCTACAGAATTTTGCACATAAAATAAATACACTACATTTCCATTGTTAAGATGACAAATATTCTGACTTTATAATCCAACTGTATAACAGAATGCCCCATGGTAGTTTGATTCTGGGAATGACCCTTCTC
>NW_007002825.1:0-666 GCF_000164805.1 Carlito syrichta
GTATTTCCTTCATTTTTTAAGTTTCTTATGGTTTGAGGTTTTAAAAGAAGTCTCTGATCCATTTGGAGTTAACCTTTGTGCATGGGGATAGATAGGGGTCCTGTTTCAATCTTCTGCATGTGGTCAGCCAGTTTTCCCAGCACCATTTACTGAATAGGTTCTCCTCTCCCCAGTGGTAGGTGGTGGGGGCTTTGTTGAAGATGAATTGGTTGAGAAATTGAGGTTTCACTTCTGGGAATCTCAATTCTATTCCATTGATCTATGTGCCTGTTCTTGTACCAATACCATGCTGTTTTGATTATTGTAGCTTTATATTAAAGTTTGAAGTCTGGTAATGTGATACCACCTGCTTTGTTTTTTTTTGCTGAGGATTGTTCTGGCTATTATTGGACGTTTGTGTTTCCATATGAATTCCTGTGTTGTCTTTTCTAGGTCTGAGAAGAATGTTGCTGGTAATTTGATGGGTATTGCATTGAAGTTGTAGATTGCCCTAGGTAAGATGGACATCCTCACAATGTTGATTCTTCCAATCCATGAGTATGGGGTTTTTTCCACTTGTTTGTGTCATCTTTGATTTCTTTGAGCAGTGTTTTGTAATTTTCATTGTAAAGGACTTTCACATCTCTGGTTAGGAAGATGCCAAGGTATTTTATTTTTTTTTGTGGT
>NW_007002826.1:0-5672 GCF_000164805.1 Carlito syrichta
GCTTGAAAGCCATCTAGACCAGGGCTTTTTCTGTAGGTAGTTTTCTTATTACATAGTCGACTTCCTTGATTGTTATTGGTCTATTTAGCATGTCAATTTCTTCTTGTTCCAACCTAGGTACAAGGTTGTGTGAGGTCAGAAAGTCCTCCATTTCTTTAAGGTTTTCAAGTTTGTTTCCATACAAGTGTACGTAGTAGTCTTCAATGATCTTTCAGGGTCAGATGTGACTTCATTTTTTGTATTTCTGTGTTTATTTGGGTTTATTCTTGTTTTTTCTTGGTAAGTATAGCTAGGGGACCATCGATCTTGTTTATCCTTTTGAAGAACCAGCTTTTTGTTTCATTGATTTTTTTTGGTATTATCTTTTTGTCTTCTATGTCCTAGATTTGGGCCTTTATTTTGGTGATCCTGTTTCTTCTGCTGAAATTAGGGTTTTTGTGGTCTTGCTTTTCCAGCTTCCTTAGGTGGCTTGTTGGGCTGTTAATTTGTGTTCCTTCCATTTTCTTCATGGGAGTTTGTAGGGATATAAATTCCCCTGTTACTACAGCTTTCAAGGCATCCCAGAGATTTTGGTAAGATGTTCCTTCATTTTCATTTCTTTCCAGGTATCTTTTGATCTCTGTTTTGATTTCATCATTGACCCATGAGTTGTTTAGCATCATGCTGTTTAGTGTCCATGTCTTTGTGGGTTTTGGGGGGACCTTGTTGGTGTCAATGTTTATTTTTATTCCACTGTGGTCCAAGAAGGTGCATGGCAAAATTTCAGTTCTTTCAAATTTGCTTATGCTTGATTTATGGACAAATATGTGGTCAATCTTACAATACGTTGCATGCATTGATGAGTAGAATGTGTATTCTGTACTCTTTGGATGGAGTGTTCTGTAGGTATCAATTAAGGCCATTTGGTCCAGAGTCACATTGAGGTTCCGGATGTACTTGCTGATTTTTTGTCCTGATGATCTGTCTAGGGTTATGAGTGGGGTATTAAAGTCCCCAGTTATGATGGTGTTAGAGTCAATATCTTTCTTTAGTTTTCCTAGAAGTTGCTTTATGAAAGTTGTCGCACCTATGTTGGGTGCATATATGTTTGCCATAGATGTTTCTTGTTGATGGATTGAGGTTGTATCATTATGTACTCACCTTCTGTATCTTTTTTGATTTTTAATAGCTTGAAGGGTATTTTGTCTGAAATTAAGCATCGCTACTCCTCCTTTCTTTTGTATTCCGTTTGCTCGAAAGTTTGTTTCCCATCCTCTTACTTTGAGTCTATGGGTGTCCTTCCTAGTGAGTTGAGTCTCTTGAAGACAACAGATTGTTGCATAATGATATTTTATCCATTTTGCAATTCTATGTCTTTTCAGTGGTGCATTTAGTCCATTCATATTTAGGCTAATAATTGAAATGCAAGAGTTGATCCCTGTCATAAGGTCCTTACAGAGTTGTTGTTCCTGTTTATTTGTTGTTTTTCTTTTGGTTTGGAGTTGGTTCATGTGTGTTTTTAATCTTTTGCATGTACTCTTGTGAAGATTGTTGTTGTCCTTTTTTCCTTTTCTTCTGTGTTCAGTACTTTCTTAAGTGTTTCTTTTAGAGGTGGTCTGGTGGCAGCGTATGTTCTTAGGGATTGGATATCTGGCAAAGATTTCAATTCTCCCACACTAAATGAAGCTTAGCTTGGATGGGTAGGTTATTCTCGGTTGAAATTGTTTATCTTTTAGAACTTTGAAGATAGGGCTCCAGGATCTCCTACCCTAAAGTGTTTCTGTGGATAAATCTGCTGCTATTGTAATTGGTCTTCCCTGGTAAGTAGTCTGGCCTTTTTTTTCTTGCTGCCTTTAGGATTTTTTCTATCATAGCTACTTTTTTTAGGTGAATTATTATGTGTCTGGGAGTTGGTCTTCTCATTTTTTGTCTTCCAGGGGTTCTCTGAATTTTCTTGTGCTTGAATTTTTGCATCAGTGATAAGATGAAGGAAGTTTTCTTGAATGATTTCATGAAATGTTTGTTCCAGTGTGACCTCTGACTCTCTCTCTCTGCCTCAGGAAGGCCAATTACTCTTAGATTGGGTCTCTTGAAGTAATCATTCATCTCCTGAAGGTGTTGTTCTGACTTTTTAAGCTTCTTTTCTATGTTTTTGACTGTTTGGGATAGTTCTGTATTTTGGTCTTCAAGTTCTGAGATTTTTTCTTCTGCTTGGCTGATTCTGCTCTCTATGCTAATTAGTTTATTTATTTCGAATATAGTATTCTTTACTGCTGTTATTTCTGTCATCAGCTCCTTCCTATTTTTCTCGTCTCTCCTCAATTTTTTTAATTCTCTCTATTAATGCCGTGATGTCTGGGTTTGTTGCTTGTGACCAGTCATTATGGTGGCTCTTCATTTTTTGTGTTCTGACGTCTGTTTTCTCAGTGTCTGACCTCTCAGGGGTCTGTGTGAGCCCTGTGTTCTTCTTTATTTTTTCTTCATTTATGAAGATTTTCCCTCCCTACTTTTCCCTTCTCTCCACTTCCCCGTCTTCTTTAATTCTGTTATTCAGGGGTGGAGGGGTTTCTTTTAGTTTTGTTTGTTCAGTCTCCTATTCTTCCTAATATATTTCCTCTTGCTTTGTTCAGTTCTGGAGTTGGACTGTGGGTTGAGGACAGTCCTTTTTGTAGTTTTGGGATTTAATTAAGGGGGGAGCTGTGATTCAAAAATCTCTCTGCAGATCCTGGTGTTCACCAACAGGTGTATGGATAGTCTGAAACCCACTTCCCACTGCCTTGGAGTCTGTCCATGCAGTGGGGTTGTAGGTTTACTCCCTGAAAGCAAAATGAGGTTAACAGAGGGGAGAGAATGGAGCACACAGTGGGGAGGGGGGTGGAGAGAGAGGGGGTGAGAGGGAAAACAGTTGAGTGTACTGACTGGTAAGTGAAAAGAAACACAAAGACTGAAACAAATATAAAGAAAAACAATAACCACGACTGAAAACTAACCAACAACCATATAAAAATCTAAAACATACAATGATGCTAACGTATGCACTGATCAACCTCCTTATTGGTGTGCTATTCCTTTATATAAATATGGGATTTACAGAGAAATAAGAAAAAAAGGAAAGCGGGGGGGAAAGAAAAAAGAGGAAAAAAAAGGACGGGGGAGGGATAGATTAGTCAGTAGACTAACACAACCAGTCAAGCACACTCTGAGACTTTTCCTTTAAGTCCAATGTCCTTTCAGCTCTGATTTCTAGCTGTCTTTGCAGGCTGGTAGAATTGTTCACTATTAGGGTCAGTTGCCCCTGGCCTGCTGTGCAGAACAGTTCAGATATGGTCCCCCTGCCCGGTCTGTCACTGAGATCTGGCTTTTTCCATTTTTCAAGCAGGGCGAGCCTCTGCTATTCCTGTTTTGATGTTATTACCCTGGTTTCCCAGCAGGTGGTGCTATCCCACGCTACAGTCCAGAGGGTAGGGAGTTTGCTATGGATCCGCAACTTGCCGCGGCAACTTCAACAGGGGAGTTCCACAGGCCTTTCTCTGGGCTAGGGGCGTCGCGTGGCAGTGGGGATCTCAGAAGATCTGGCTTGTGGGGCTTCACGGTCTGAAGTCATGGGTGGCTTCAGATATGAGCTGGGAATGACCGCAGTGGCGGTATCCACGACTGCAGGAGCAGCCCAGTCCCACCATGGCCACTACAGGAACAGGACAGTCCCACCACGGTGACTGCAGGAGCAGTCCGGTTCATCGCAATATGCGAGTAGTAATGGCGGGTAACACTGGCGGCTGAGCTCCCTGTGAAGAGCAGGCTGTGGAAGATGGGGTCTGTAGCCCCTGGGAGAGAGCTAGGGTCTTTATGGGTGTTCTCTTTCGCAGAGGGTTTCACAGACCCTGCCTGCCCGTCACCATCTTGCCGGAAATCTGCTGGTATCTCAAGAACCACTATTATTAAATCACGTTTCAAATACCAACTGGCGTTCTTAGGAATACATTAACCTTTTATTCTCCCTAACAGTTTAGCCATTTTGACAGTTTTTGTGATCACTTCCCTAATGCTGATTATGACAATTCAGACTTTATAGGTTTTTAAAGGCTATATTTCTATGGATCTATCATTATCATCTCTAGGAACGTTAAAATGCTTCTGCAAGACAAATGTCACTGTGCAACACAGTGTGAGCACTAATTCCATGGTTTCCATAATTGGCCTGCTCTGCTTTTGATCTCTGCATCAATGACTCTGATTGGTCAGGCCTACTATTTAGACCATTTATTCTATTATTTCTAATCAACTTTCCTTTTCTACTGTCACAATAATTTTCTTTTTTACTGTCTTAAAATCTTGAATGATTTCCTCTCCTCTCAAGGCCAACATCTTTCATCATAAAACATGCAAAATGATTAAGCCTCAACAACTGTTAGCACACAGAAGTCAAAGGACTTCTAGAATCATCCTCACCATACTGCACACCCATATTAACTATTCTCTAGTGGGGGTATTTTGTGACTCACCAGAAAGTTAACTTGCCTTTGACATTGCCTTACAGCTAGGGAGGATGGGGCACAATGTCCATCCTTCTGGCCACCATCAACTTACTGCTGACTAGCCAGTGAAATAAACATAACTTATGATAATATTTTTCTCCTGGTTATTGAGTCCTATGATCTTCAGAGATCATGCTAAGCACATTTTAAGTTATATCCTTTTAAATCCTCAGCACCATACAGGGTTTGCACAATTATTATAAGTCTCCACTAATAGGTAGGTGAACTGAGGCATGCAGTTACTCTGTAACTCCCTCAAGGTCATATAGCTATAAGGGCTGGGTTCCAGATTTGTACCATGGCAGATTAAATATAAAGTTTGTGCTCTTAATACTATGCTTAATATAAGATTATCATAACTAAAAGATAAATAAGAAATTCGAAAACATATGTTAATATATACAATGTAGAATTATCATCCTTAACACATAAAGCATTAAAAAGAACAGAAAGGGACATTTTATGACAGAATTATAAATGGTAATAAGAATATTGAAAAGTCCTAAAATATGTGTGTGTGTGTATATGTGAGAGAAAGAGAGAGAGAGATCTAGCATATAAGTAAATATGAAAAAACAGTATGTAGTGTTGGATAATATGTTAGAAAAACTTCTATATTCATAAACTCTGACAACACAAAGTGTTCATTGATTTTGGAAGAAATTTGTCCTTAAACTTGCCTATCGCTTGCCATAACAACTTTATCATTGAGATTTTATCCCTAGGAAATCATTATGGACGTGTACTGAGTTTTATCTGTAGAGATGATCATAACAACATAGCTTACAATGATGAAAAATAAAAACAACTTAAATATGAAATAGTAGAAGTGGTTAAATTAAGAACATCCAAATAATGAGACTCTAATGATTATTAATATATAATATAGTGAAAGAAAGATAACATAGAAATGTTTATGACTGGAAAAATGGATAATCACATGCATTTCATATAATAATTGGCCATTTGTATGTCTTTGAAAAAAAAGTCAAACAAGTTTCTTTGCCCTTTTTGCCCTTTTTTAATTGAGTTTTTTTTTTGCTATTGAGCTGTAGGAATTCTTTATATATTTTGGATATTTACCCCTTATCAGATACATGGTTTGCAAATACTTTCATTCATTTTGTAAGTTACCTTTCCACCATATTTATTTGCTAG
>NW_007002827.1:0-2039 GCF_000164805.1 Carlito syrichta
CCAGGAAGGTGCCCGTTCACCCCAGGCCTAAGAAAGGCCACTCCCACCAGCAATCCACAGTCTCATTGCTTTCCCTGACAGGAGAAGGTGTCAAGAAAGAGCAATTCAGAATTCCCCCGGGTCACACATAATGCCTTCCCACAAGTAACTGTGAATGTCTCAGATCCCTCATTGTGGCACAGGGGAGATGAGCATTCCCGCATGGGAGAGGTTGACAAGCCGCACGCCAAAGCAGTCACCCTGTAGAGCGTAAGATACACGAAAGGGAACAAGTGGGAATGAGGAATGACAGCACGCACACTCAGTGCCAGAACCTCACAGTGCAGCACACTTCTCACACAGCACTTTCCAAGGGAGACGGACATTCAAAACAAGCACCACCAAGGCAGTCAGCTCTTTTCCGTCAATGCGGTTGGCAGAGCAATTGTGTATCCTCCCACACAAAAATTTGAAAGGGAGAAACATTTCAGAATGCACCCAGGGAATTCACAAAGTAACGCCTTCTTGCTCCACTGTGGGGTTCCCATCGCCCCCTGGGTGGCAGCGTAGAGCTGCACATGGACAAAGCGTGTCCCATGAGAGAACTCTTAGTTCAAACAGAGGCGCTCTGCACAGCCGATGTCCAAATGAGAAGAAAACCGCGAGACTCAGACTCATGTGTTGCAGCATGCACCAAGTGAGAATAACATCGATAGCCCCTAAAGAGCGCTGCACATTTTGAAAAGCTCCTTCCCCGGGAAGATGCACATGCACAACAAGCCTCACAGAGGCCGTCTACGCTTATTCAGCTAGGCCAACGCGAGAGTGACTGCATTTCCTAGCCTAGAGAAAGGCCAAGGGGTAAAACGTTTCAGGGCTCAAACAGAAAACAAGCACTGCTTTTCTACAAGTGAGTGTGTAGCACTCATTTCACTCAGTCTGACACCATTGACATGCTCATTCCTACATGTGAAGTATCGACATAACATGCTCGGCTATGCTCATTCAAGCCGTACCTTGAGAATCGTGTATTACACCGTACAGCACACAAGAATCAAACTACTGGAAAATACATCACAATGCAGTAAACATTTGACACAGCATTCCCCAAGCTGATGCACACTCACAGCCAGCAAGCCAAGCCTGTCAGCTCTTCCTCGTAAATGCCAACGGAAGAGCAATGGCTTTGGATAGGAGACGGACAGGTCAAATCAAAAACACTTTAGAATTCAGTAGGTGAACAAATCATGCTTTCCCAAAGATGACAGCGAACCGGTCATGTCGCTCAGTGTGGCACCATGGAGTTGTGCACTTTGTATACAGGAAACGTTGCATACAGCTCTGCTAGGCCTTTGCATTCAATGTAGGATAATACACGCTGAAAAACAGGGAGAATCAGGCGTCACGCCAAAGACCAAGCCACTATAATACTTGTTGCCCCCCCATTCAGTGACGTGCCGTTTGGAGGAATGTCTCCCATGGAAGACTGTTGTTTCCGGAAAGCAAACAATGGCTCTCGGGCCTCGTTGGCAAATGAACCCGCAGAGCCATTGTATTCCGTGTGAGACGCCCGTGTCAAAAGAGAAAACTTTTCAGCATCCTCCGCTGAATGAAGCATGCTTGGCTACCCATGGCTGTGGAGATCTGGATCCAGTCAGTGCAGCAGCTGAAGTTGCACTCTGGTCACCAAATGCTCCCCGCCTAGTATAGTGCATATACAGGAGAGCTCTGAGAATCAGGGAGGAGAGCACGCACAAAGCCAGTGTATACAGACTGCCAATGAAGTGCAGTGCAGCGCAGGCTTCAATAGCGTGTCCCCAGGAAGACCCAGCTTCACCCCCAGTGTAACAGAGGCTCTCCGTGCTTACTCGGCAATGAAAACGGCACAGCCTTGGTAGTCCTTATTAGGTTTAAACGCCATAGGGAAAAACAACTTAGAATTCTCCCCATCCACACATAATGCTCTCCTGCTCGTGACTGTGGAGCACTTGTGTCACTCATTGCGGCACTATGCCTTGCAGATTTCTCTCCGTGAAACACGGAGGTTCACGCTCGTACGC
>NW_007002828.1:0-781 GCF_000164805.1 Carlito syrichta
TTTAATAGGCCATGGGTTGAGGCAGAGATCTAGTCAGGTAGATTAGGAAAACCGTCAGCAGAGATCTGATGACAAAAGGCATTGACTAAGAAAATAATTTGGGGAAAAAAAGCGCTCTAGGCAGAGGAAACTACATACAAACGTGCAAGGGGTTTGAGAAGTACGAGAAAGCAGGAGAGACAGAGAAATGATCAGTCTGGTAGGAATCAAGATTTCTGGGGAAATGAGGCAAAAACGGGCTAATGATTTACCAGGTTAAATGTTGCTCAAGAGGAAAGAATGAGGAGAACCTTAAGAATTCGAAACTGCCATAGCAGGAACAGTTCCATTAACAGTTCCAGGAACAGGTGAGTAGCACCATATCAAATTGTGGCAAAGCGAAAGAATCAGGTGAGGAAATAGAGACATTGGAACTAAACAAATCTTGACTAATTTTGCCATGAAGAAAAAAAAGAGGCTAGTAGCTGAAGTTCAGTTTAGTTTTTTAAAAAATTATTTATTTTATTTTTTATGGAAGAGCCTTGAGTGAATTTTGAAATAATGAGGAAACTAAGTATTTAGAAAAGAGGGAATTTATAGTATTAATGTCTTTATTCTAATCTTGAATTACCTATGTGACAAACATTAGTTCAGAGTAAATCTCTAGTTAAAATCATGAGAATAGGCAAAATTTCTCAGGAAGACTACCAAAGTTAAAATTTTATTTCAATATGCTCTACCCAATACATGGAAACAAAAAGTTCCCGGAGTTTGAGAGTACTAAATAAATTTGACCTATAAT
>NW_007002829.1:0-465 GCF_000164805.1 Carlito syrichta
CATTGGCACACTCCCAGCCACCTCAAACTCTACCTGTTGAGCTCCAGCGATCCTTCCACCTCAGCCTTCCAAAGTAGCTGGAACTATAGGCATGTGCTACCATGCCCGGCAAATTTTTGATTTATTGTGGAGATGGGGTCTCACCAAGTTGCCCAGTCAGGCCTTGAACCCACAGGCTCAGGCAATTCACTCACCTCAGGCTCCCAAAGCGAAGGATTAGAGGCTGAGCCACCGAGCCCAGCTTAGTATATTTTTTCTGTACAAAGTACTAGGATTGTTAGGGTTAGGGTTAGGGTCAGGGTTAGGGTTAGGGTCCGGGTCAGGGTCAGGGTCCGGGTCCGGGTCCGGGTCCGGGTCCGGGTTCGGGTTAGGGTTAGGGTTAGGGTTCGGGTTCGGCTGCTGTGCTGGCCCTGTCCCTCTCTCCTGCCTCCATCACAGCCCTCCTTGGGTCATCAGGGGATGGTG
>NW_007002830.1:0-3338 GCF_000164805.1 Carlito syrichta
TAACGTATCTGGTACCATTGTTCTGCTTTCATAACTGACTAAATCTTTAGGATCTCTATGGAAATTTTCACCACCATAATCTTTATAAGTGAAATAAGTAAATCCATAATAAGGAAAGCATAATCTTGAAAAAGATGTTAAAGTGTACTAGAAATAATATATTATTAAACAACAATGAAAAAATCTAAGAGCAGTTTTTGCTCCTATATTTATAGGTTTTTAGGAGACTGAGACAAGTGGATCCCTTGCGCTCAGGAGTTGGAGATCACAGTAAACTATGATGGAGTCACTGCACTTTATGCTACACAAAGAAAAACTCCAAAAAAACCCGCCTAAATATCCAGTGCCAATAATAATAATAATAAATCTCTAAAAACAACAGCACCGGTTTTCAGGGCCTAACACTGAAAATCTGTCAGAAACAACCACTCCAATATTCAGTGACTAACAGAAAATCTTTGACAAGCATTCACCCATATATTTGATGCCTAACATAGGAACTCTCTCAGAAACAACCACACCCATATTCAGTGACTAAAACATAAAATCTCTAAAAAGCAATTGACCTAATATTCAGTGACTAATATAGAAGATCTCTCAAAAAGTACCATACCAATATTCAGTGACTAACAGAAACTATCTCAAAAACAGCTGCCCCACTGTTTACTGACTAACAGAAAATATCTCATTGAGAACTGCCCCAATATTCAGTGCCCAACATAGGGAACTTTTTACAAACTACCACTCCAATATTCAGTGACTAGCATAGGAAATCTTTCAAAAAGAACTATCCCAATATTCAATGCCTAACATATAAAATCTCTCAGAAACAACTGCCCCAATATTTGATGCCCAACATAGGAAATTTTTCAGAAACAACCACCCCATATTCACTACCTAACATAGGAAATCATTTACAAACTACCACCTCAATATTCAGTGTCTACATGGAAATCTCTCAAAAGACCACCCTAATCTTTGATGCCTAGCATAGGAAATTTCTTAAAAATCAACACCCTCATATTCAGTGTGCAAGAAAGGAAATCTCTCAATAACAACCATATCAATATTCTGTGCCAAAAAAAGTAAATCTCCCTAAAACCCCTGCCCTGATATTATCTGCCAAAGAAAGAAAAACTTAAAAAATATATCTGTTCTGCAGAAATAAAAACTGTCTAAAATCATCACACTAATATATCGTGATACACACACAAAATTTTTCAAAAAAAATTACACCAATGAAAAAGAGAAACAACAAAAAATAAAATAATAAAAAACAGAGAGAACCAATACAAAACAAAACAGCAGCAACAAAAAAAATCTATTTAGAGAGTAACTTTCAAAAACAACCTCATCAAAAATAAGCAAAACAAAGCAAAAGAAAAAAAATAAAAAAATAAAAACAAAACAAAGTAAAAATAACAAAAATAAAAAATAGAGAAATCAACAACTGGAACAATTATCAACCTGATCTTTGGATATAACAAGAAAGTTGATTTAAATAAAAGAATCAGGAAATATAGCATAACTTAATTATTCTGTAGGTTTCAGTCCAAGTTTCATGATAACTTTATTCTGAAGAGCTATTTCTTTAGAAGTCAATGGGAATCATATGAACACAACAGGAAGTGATTCTTGCCAATGTGCATAAGACACCATTGTGAATTTAAAATCATCACCATCCAAAGGCTCAGTGGCCATGTTGGCTCCTACTGCAAACATCACGGGTGAAGAGAGGCAATGGGGCCCTCACATAGTGCTAGGGGAGCATGAGGAGGTATGACTAAGGTGACAAGACATTCCAAAGAAATCATGGAACAGGGTGAGGGAGGCTTTGTCCAAAAGCTGGTGGATATGAAGATGGAACTTGATCAGTTCTTCTCACTGGGGAAGTGGCCTGGGACCTGTGAAAGATCCTCTTACTAGGAAAAAGTCTTTTAGAAATGTGATTATATTAAAGATCCGTATGATGGGAGAGTCTCCTGCATTATCTGGCTGCATCCTAGTGAAATCATAAGTGTCCTTGTAAGGGGTGTCAGACAGAGATTTGACTCCATAAAATGAAGAGGCTGATGGCAACCAGGATCTGTGGACTAAGGGCATTGGGTTGTGGGGTGTGAGTTAAGGAATAGCATGACATCCAGTAGTGGGAAAAGGCCAGAGCTCATACCCTGAAGTGCCTGAATTGCCTGTCTTAGTGTCATGACACACCCATGCCATGGATGGACACCTTAAAAAAGCAGTGACATGGAGGGACACCACCAACTGAACAACTGACCCTGGTGGCTGTAAGAATAGTGTCAGTCCAGAATGGCCCCTCCAGGTACCGTGACCCTGCACCTGTCCTGACATTGCTACACATTTGTGTTTTTATCTCTTGGCTTTCTTTTGTTTTCTTCAATAGTCAGTGTGTGTGTCATACAGAGAATCCACACACAAGACAAACTGGGAACTAGGACCTCCCATCCAAGAAATCTGGCTTGGTTGTCTACTCCCATTGAGTCTAGTCTGAATCCTTGAGCTAACTCACTGCCAGTTTCACTGTAGAAACCAGAGGTGAGCAGCGAGGTGTGACCTACACAATGAAGTCTGAGAAGCCCAGCAGGTATTAGAATATGTGAAGCTTGAGTGGGAATTTAGGGTGGTTGTTGTGACTTGGAACTTCAAGAAATTATTGGGGCTCTGGAGTAGAACTTTACTCAAGGAAGGAGCTCAGGATAAAGTTAAAGACTCTGAGATTGGAGTTGGAGAATGTGGAGCCAGGAAAAACCAAGAAAAGTGGGAGTGATGGTGAGGGCCTGAATATTTCAATCCCAGAAGATAGGAGCATGTCTGTGTGACAGAGGGGGTTGGAGAACCCAGAAGAAGTGGAGTGTTCAGGGATGTCTCAGGTCACTTTCACATGGCCAGGGCTTCCTCTCAGGCTGAAGATTCCCCTTTCAACCGTCCCCACAAGAATTAGCTGCTTCAAGACTCCCACTTAGGAAACCTGTTCTGGTGCCTAGTTCTTTTCCTTCCTCATCTCTCAAGGAGGCCATTTGTACTCTTTTGCCAGTTGAATTTCTCTCGAATTGTGAAATGCCCCCTCAGCCACCCACAGTTTGCACTTTTTCCCCCTGGAGCTTCTCCCACTGAGGCAGGAGGTTCTCACACACCCTTGGACTCCACCCCAGATTTTCACCCTGAATCACACCCTTTGCTGCACCCAGACAGACATTTAGCAATTAGCATCTCAGACAACATGGAGTTCTTCTCCCTATGTCAAGGCTTCTTTCCAGGGTTGAGAGCCCTTCCCTCTTCCCAGAGCAGCCCAGCACTCACCACAACAAGATCAAGGA
>NW_007002831.1:0-422 GCF_000164805.1 Carlito syrichta
TCCCATTCTTGAGGGTGAATCCCGGGGGGGTGGCATGGTTGGTGGTGGTGGTGATCATTATTATTATTAGAGTCAGAATCCCACTCTGTCACCCAGGGCAGAGTGCAGGAGCATGCTCATGGCCACCACAGACAGCACCTGCCATCCTCAGGCAATCCTGTATCAGCCTCCGAAGTGACTGGAACCACGGGCTTGTGCCACCACACCCGATTAATCTTTGGATTTATTTTTGAGGGCAGAGATGGGGTCTCTTCCTGTGTACCGGGCTAGTGTCAAACCTGCAGGCTCAGGCCGTCCACACTCCTGGATGACCGAAAAGCCATGATGCCAGGCTGAGCCCCTGAGCCCAGCATGTTTTTGTGGTGGAACTGGTTGTTGTTATTATTATTCTGAGTCAGAGTTACACTCTGTTGCACAGGCCA
>NW_007002832.1:0-1048 GCF_000164805.1 Carlito syrichta
ACAGTTATACATGAAAGGGTATGACCAGGGTGACTTATTTACTATTGAAAGGCATGCTGCTCCTCTGATAGTCCCCACTTTAATCAGATTAAGTGTGGCTGGGACAGCTACACTTAGCAGTGCTGCTGTAGTCTGTTGGAAAATAGGACCAACGGGACTAACTAGCTTAACCCCAAACATAAATAATAACCTAGAATATGTATAGTCATCAATAGAACAACTCCACGACTTGCTAAATTCTTTAGCCAAGGTTGTCCTCCAAAATCAGGGAAGTCTTTACTTATTGTTCATGTCTCAGGGAGGGCTTTGTGCTGCCCACGGAGAAACTTGTTGTTTGTATGCCAATAAATCATCAAAAAAACTTTCCAAAAGGTCCGGGAAAACATAAAAAGCAATGAGAAAAGCTAAATGACTATAAGTCCTGGCTAAAATCCTTATTCGATTGGAACCTATCTCTAACTACCTTGCTTACTAGTCTAGCAGGACTTCTCTTCCTTGGTCTGCTAGTTGGACCTTACATTTTAAACTGGTTTGTTAACTTTGTCAGGAAACAAATCAACTCAATAAAACTTCTGTACACCAGAACCTATTATGATTCCCTTCCCTTAACTGAAGAGTCAATGAATTGACTCAAGCACAACTCAAAGGGGTAAATAAAGTAAGCTAAATCAGTTAATAAAATCAAGTTCCTAGCAAAAGTAGTATCAACCAGCATACTCCATTTTTATTTAAAACTTCCATCTTATGCAAGGCTGGTTCAATATTCGTAAAACCATAAATGTAATTAAATACATCAACAGATGTCAAAACAAAAACCACATGATCATATCACTAGATGCAGAAAAAGCTTTTGATAAAATCCAGCACCCCTTCTTGCTAAAAACCCTTGAACATCTAGGCATACGGGGAACATACCTCAAAATAGTAAAAGCCATCTACGAGAAACCCACAGCCAGCATACTCCTAAATGGACAAAAATTGAAACCAATTCCCCTGAAAACTGTGAACTAGACAAGGATGCCCACTCTCTCCCCTCCTGTTCAACATA
>NW_007002833.1:0-1250 GCF_000164805.1 Carlito syrichta
CTTCTGCATTAACTTGCTTAGGATTGCGGCATCCGGCTGCATCCACGTTGTTGCGAGAGACGTGACTTGATTCTTTATGGCTGTGTAGCATTCCATGGTGTATTTGTGTTATGTTTTCTCTGATGCGATCCGTTGCTGATGAGCACCTAGATTGATTTCATGTGTTTTCTACTGTGAATACTGCCACCACATACGTTTGTGTGGCAGGTATCTTTTGGTGAAAGGATTTACGTTTCATTGGATGTATGCCCAGTATTGGTATTGCTGGGTTGCGTGGTGAATCTGTTTTTAAATCTTTCAGCAAACTCCAAAACTGCTTTGCAAAGGACTGAACTAGCTTTCGTTCTGACCAACAGTGTGTGAGTGATACTTTTCTGCACAACCTCATCAACATCTGACATTTTTTGACTTATTGACAATAGCCGTCTTACTGGTGAGAGATGATATCTCATTGGGAATGTGGTCTGCATTTCTCTGATGATTATCGATGTTAAATATTCTTTTCATTTGTTTGCTAGCTGCTTGTTTCATATTTTAAAATGTCTGTCGATGTTCTTAGCTCACTTTTTTAATGAGGTTGATTTTTTTCTTTTTGGGATTTTTAAGTTTCTTACTGACTCTGAATATTATGGCTTTGTCGGATGCGTGGTTTGCAAATATTTTCTCCCGTTTGGTGGATTGTCTGTGTACTCCGTTGAATGTTGTTTTTGCTATGCATACCCATTTTAACTTAATGAGGTTCTACTTGTCCGTTTTTGTTCGTTACTTTTGCTTTTGCACACTCCAAAATAAATGTGTTGCTTAGACCAATATCTTGAAATGTGTCTCATGCATTTTCTTCAAAATGTGTATTGGATGAGGTATTACATTTCCATCTTACACACACCTACACCTCCTTCTTCACGCACACACACACATGATGGCTTACTTTTCTCCCTCAGCAAATAATCAAATAATGTGTTTTACACTAACTTGGCTAGAATTGAAGACCATTCTTCCAAATGAATTAACATGGGAATGGAAAACCAAATAACACATATTCTTACTTATAAATGGGAGCTAAGCTAAAGGTCTGCAAAGGCATGTAGAATGGTATAATGGACATTGGAGACTCAGAAGGAGGTGAATGGGAAGGGGAGAAGGGATAAAAAAAAAATTATCTATTGGATATAATGAGCACTAATAGGGGTGATGGATATATTTAAACCCAGGACTACTTCACCACTGTACAAAGCATACATGTACCCAAA
>NW_007002834.1:0-697 GCF_000164805.1 Carlito syrichta
GGACCCAGCCCTTGCACATTTTCCCCCTTGCTGTGCCCCAGGCTTCTGTCCTCACACATTTTTGCCCCCCTGGCACCTCATGCCCAGTGCCTCAGGCCTTGTGCATTTTCACCCCTCTGGCCCCCCAGGCCCAGTACTACAGGCCTGCATTTTTGCCCATCTGGTGTCCCCGGCCCGCACCCTGGGCCTCATGCATTTTTGTCCTCCTGACTCCCCGAGTCCAGTGCCCCAGACCTCATGCATTTTCACCCTCCCGGGACCCTGGGCCAGGCGCCGTGGGTCTCCCGCATTTTTGCCTTCCTGGGACCCTGGGCCAAGTGCCCTGAGTCTCACTCATTTTCCCCTTCCAGGCTTCCTGGGCCCAGCACCCTGGGCATCATGAATTTTCACCCTCCCAGTGCCCCAGGGCCATCGCCCTGGACCTCATGCATTTTCCCCCTCCTGGCACCCTGGGCCCAGTGCCCCGGGTCTCGTCCATTTTTGCCACACCCACCCCAGGCTTAGCACATTTGACCTCATGCATTTTCACCCTCCCAACACCCCGGGCCCAGCAAACCCTGGCCTCGTGCATTTTCACCCTCCCAACACCCCGGGCCCAGCACCCCAGCCTCGTGCATTTTCACCCTCCCGGCACCCAGGCTCTCTCCTTGACTGGGACAGTCATTTTCTCCTGCACTCAAACATTGAAGCTACTAGT
>NW_007002835.1:0-642 GCF_000164805.1 Carlito syrichta
CAGCAGTTGAGATAGAAAGGCGCATTTTTTGAGGATAGATTTTGGAACTAAATAAGCATACTATGTGACTGGAGAAACAGAAAACAAAAAAAGAACCAAGAACTACCCTGATAGTGGATGCTATTAACTGAGACAGAGAAAAATGGTCAGCGAACAGATTTGGGGGCGACAAACAGAACATGCGAGTTCTAGTTTGGCCATGTTAGGTTTGCAGTGTCTTCTGTCATCCCAGTAAATGCAGGCTTCATATGTTCCAGTGCTGCAATTAGGCTGACATAGTCTTTATCTCCATGGAATGACACCACCATCTATCCTGTCTCCCAAAGGGAAAGCCTGTGTGTCATCCCAGACCAAGCTTTCCCCTTCCTGTCAACTGTTCTTCTCCAATCAATTCAGCCTCTCTGTATCTCACCACCCTGTTATTACATCTAGATTCTCATATCCAACACATTTCTTTAATCCAATTCCTACTGCTGTGTGCTCTTTCCAATCATTAAGATAAAATACATATGGTTTTGTAACTGCTACTGGGTGGTACTCATCATAACACAAGACTTGATAAAGGGATAAAGACTTTGATGATCGGAAGTCTGACGGAATTTTACTAAGTTTCTTTTGAGTGTTTCATTTTGGTATCCTTTC
>NW_007002836.1:0-1384 GCF_000164805.1 Carlito syrichta
CTAGTTAAGTGAGCTGGTTAGCCAGCTTCTAGCTTAAGTAAGCTAGGTATGTCAGCTGGCTACCCAGCTGGCTAGATAGGTAGCCAGCTAGTTAAATCAGATGGCTAGTCAGCTGAGTAGCTGTTTAAGTTAACTAGTTAAGTCAGCTGGCATCCAGCTGGCAAGCTAGTTATGTCAACTTATTAAGTCAGTTGGCTATCCAGCTGGTTAGCTAGTTAAAAGCTATTTAAGTCAGATTGTTATCCATTTGTCCAGCTAGTTATTTCAGCTAATTAAGTCAGCCTGGTAGCTAGGAAGTTAGCTTTATAAGTGAGTTAGTTATGTCAGCTAGCTAGCTAGTTAAGTCAGCTAGTTAAGTCAGCTTTCTAGCTAGATAGCTATCTAGTTACCTGGCTAGTTAAGCCAGTTAGTTAAACAAGATGCCATGCTAGGTAGCTAGCTGGTTGTCAGCTAGCTAAGTCAGACTGCTAGCTAGTTAAGACAGTGGGTTTAGTCAGCTGGCTAGCCAGAGCTGGGTAGTTAGCTAGTGAAGGCAGCTGGTAGGCCAGTTAGCTAACTAGTTAAATAACCTGGTTAAGTCAGCTCACTCGCCAGCTGGATAGCTAGGTAGCTGGGAAGTTGTCAGCTGGCAAGCCAGTGAGCTACGCAGGTAGCTAGCTATTTAAGTCAGCTGGCTATCCAGGTGGCTAGTTAGGTGTCTAGGCAGTTAAGTAGGACTGCTAGCCACCTGGCTACCTAGTTAAGTCACCTAGGTAATCACTTGGCTAGACATCTGGCTAGCTAGGTACCTAGATAGCTAAGTCAGCTTTCTAGCCCACTGGCTAGCTAGTTAAGTCACCTAGTTAAGTCAGCTTGCTAGCCAGCTGGCTAGCTAGGAAGCTTGCTAATTAAGTCAGCTGGCTAGAGAGCTGGCTATCTAGTTACGTCACCAAGTTTAGCAAGCTGGCTAGCAAGCTTGCTAGCTGAATAGTAAGCAAGTTAATTCAGTCGACTAGCAAGCATGCCAGCTATTTAAGTCAGCTAGTTAAGTCAGCTGGCACCCAGCTGGCTAGCTAGGTAGTGTGCTAGTTGTCAGTTGGCTAGCCAGTTGGCTAGCTAATTAAGTCAGCAAGTTAAGTCAACTGGCTAACCAGTTAGCTAGCTAGGTAGATAGCTTGGTAATTCAGCTGGATAGCCAGCTGGATAACTAGCAAATTCAGGTAGTCGAGTCAGCTGGTTAGCCAACTGGCTAGCCAACTGGCTAGCTAGTTAAATCAGCAAGTTAAGTCAGCTGGCTAGCAAACTGGCTACCTGGTACAGTCAGCTAGTTAAGTCAGTTGGCCAGCCAGCAGGCTAGCTATTCAGTTAGCAAGTTAAGTCAGCTAGTTAAGTCAGCTGACTAGCT
>NW_007002837.1:0-690 GCF_000164805.1 Carlito syrichta
AGTGGGATTGTTGGATCACATGGTAGATCTACTTTTATCTCCAGGAATATTTCTAAATAAGCTGTACTAATTTACATTCCTACCAATAGTATATAAGTATTCCTTTTTCATTACATCCTTGCCAACATCTATTTTTTAAAATATATTTTAATAATGACCATACTGACTGGTATATGGTGAACTCTCACTGTAGTTTTAATTTGCATTTCCCTAATTATTAGTGATATTGAGCATTTTTTCATATTTTTTTATCATTTGTATATCTTTATTTGTGAGATACCTGTTCATGTCATTTGTCCATTTTTTAATGGGGTTAGATATTTTTTTCTCTTGCTGATTTGTATTATCTGTAGGTTCTAGATATTAGTTCTTGTCAGCTATATAGTTTGTGAATACTCTTTCCCAATCGGTAGGTTACCTGTCTACTCTGTTTATTCTTTCTTTTACTGTTCAGAAGTTTTGTATTTAACTAAGTTTTATTTATTTGTTTGCTTGTTTGTTTATTGTTATTGCTGCATTTGCTTTCGGTGTCTAAGTCATAATTTTTTTGCTTAGCCAATGTCCAGAAGAGTTTTTTTTCCCCTAGGTTTTCTTCTAGATTTTTATGGTTTCAGGACTCACACTTAAGCCTCACACTTTATTCCATCTTGAGTAATTTTTGTGTGAAAATAGGCATCGAGTTTCGTTTTT
>NW_007002838.1:0-598 GCF_000164805.1 Carlito syrichta
AAGTCCTGAGGCTGCATATCCAGTTGGTTAAAAAACAGACGAAGGTGTCCATCCTACACCAGGGCTTCTCAGGGAGGTCCTGGACCAGAGGCATCTCATCACCTGGGATCTGGTCGGAATTGCCCATTTTCCCACCTCCTTAGCCGTTTGAGAGTTAACACCAGTAATACTGAATATGATATGACTAAAAGCTTTTCATCAATCAAACTAGTGTTTTAGATAACACTAGATAGTGTTTTTATTACCACCGTGTATCTCATTGAGTTTATCTCATTGAGTTTTATTACCAGTGAGTTCCCAGAGCACTATAGGCCACCAGCACAATGTCTTTTGACTTGCAGTAATCCAGCAAGTATGGGATAAGGATGACATTCTACCTGTATAAGATATAAAAGCAGCAGATTATAGGAAATAGTTACGCTAATACTTTAAAAAATTTAAAACTCAATAAAAATCTTGTATAACATGAAATTTAACCTAAGGATATTAACCTCATATAATGATCTTTTTTTGGCAAAACATTTATGCCAAATATTACAGGTAAATATTTTTTTAAAATTCTCAAAGGGCATTAATCTCTCACTTCCATGACCCATCC
>NW_007002839.1:0-1123 GCF_000164805.1 Carlito syrichta
GGTAACGAGTTAGCTAGGTGACTTAACTTGTTGACGGATGATGCGAATGACTACTTATCTGGTTTAACACGTTGGCTGACTACTCGGCTGACTTGTTAGCTGGTTTAGCTAGTCGGCCATTTAGTCTGCCAAGTAGTTAGCTTGGTCAATAAGCTGACTGACGAGTTGGCCCACAATTTATCTCAGTTAACTAGTTGGCTTGCTAGTGTGCTTATCTAACTAGTGGGCTGACTAGTTGGCCGACTATTTAGCTGACCTAACTTGTCAGCTGACAAGTTGGTCGACAAGTGGGCCGATTGTTTAGCTGATTTAAATTGTTGGCTGGATAGTCAGCCAACCAGTTAGTTTACTTATCAGCTGGCGAGTGAGCCTACAGGTGAACTGATTTAACTAGTCAGATGGCGAGTGAGTCGATTGGTCAGCTGACTTAACGATTTGGTTGGTGAGTGAGTTGACTGGTCAGATGACTTTAGTTGGCTAGCAAGTGAGCCGAATGGTCAGAAGAGTTAGTCAACAAGCAAATGAGCCAACATTAGAGTTGCCTTAACTAGTCGGCCAGCGAGCAAGCCAACCAGTGAGCTGATTAAACTAGTCAGCTGGCAAGCAAGCCGACTAAATAGCTGACCTGTTATCCTGCGAGTGAGCCAACAATTTATTTGACCTGTTGGCTGGTGAGCAAGCCGACTATTTTGCTGAGCTGTTTGCAGGCGAACAAGCCCACTAATTAGCTGAACTGATGGAAAGTGAGCGATCCCACTAGTTATCTGACCAGATAGCTGAGTTGCTAGCTGACTAGTTAGCTAAGTACCTAGCTGATTTGCTAGCTGACTTAACTACCTAGCTGACGAGCTAGCTGGCTATCTAGCTGATATTACTAGCTAGTAAACAAGCTAACTCTCTAGCTTGCTGACTTCACTAGCTAGCTGAATAGTTAGCTGACCTGCTAGCTGATTTAACTAGCTAGCTGGCTAGCTAGCTGTCTTAACTAGCTGACTAACTACTTTGCTGGATAGCTGGCTAACCAGCTGATTTAACAAGCTTGTTAACTGGTTGTCTACACAGCTAGCCAGCTGGCTCAACTAGCTAGTGGGCTGACCAGGTGGCTAGCCAGCTGACTAAAATA
>NW_007002839.1:2836-3783 GCF_000164805.1 Carlito syrichta
CAGGCTGGACATTGGAATAGTCAGCTGGCTTAACTAACCAGACACTCTGCTTGTCAGCCAGCTAGTCAGTTGACTTAACTAGCTGTCCACCAACCTGACCAGCCTGCTAACAAGGTGGCTTAACTTGCCAACCATCTCGCTAGCCAGTCAACTGACCAGCTGTCTAAACTAGCTGACAACTAGATAGATATCCGACTAGCCAACTGGCTTTACTAGCTAGCCACTTAGCTAGCCAGTCAGCTAGCTAACTTACTTAACACGCTGACTTAGCTATATAACCAGCCGGCTTGCCAGCTGACTTAATTAGCTAGCTACCTACCTATCAGGTGGTTATCTAGCTGACTTAACCAGCTAGTTAGCTGGCTAGCCTGCTTACTTAACTAGCGAGCTACCTAGGTAGCCTGTTTGCTAGCCACTTGAATTAACTAGCTGACTTTACCACCTAGCCAACTGTCAGGCCAGCTGATTCAACTAGCTGACATAACTAGTAAGCCATTTGGCTAGCCAGATGACTTAACCAGCTGAAACCTCTAGATAGCCAGGTGTCTAGCTAGCTGACTTAAATAGATAGCTACCTGTGTATCCTGCTGGCTTACCAGCAGACATAACTACCTAGAACCTAGCTAACAAGTTGGCTAGCGAGCTGAGTTAACTAGGTGACTTAACTAGCTTGTCAACTGGCTAGTCAGCTGACTTAACTAGCTAGCTACTCAGCTACCAGCTGTCTAGCCAGCTGACTTAACTAGCTGAATTAACTAGCTAGCTTCCTAGCTAGCCAGTTGAATTTACTAGCTGAAAAAACTAGATAGCTAAATAGCAAGATATCTTGCTAGAAAGCATCTTAACTAGTTGACTTAACAAGCTAACTAGCTGACATAAGTAGCTGACTTAACTAGCTAGGTACCTAGCTAGCCAGCTAACTAAACTAGCTGAAATAACTAGCTAGC
>NW_007002840.1:0-760 GCF_000164805.1 Carlito syrichta
CTGAGACTCCAACTCAAAAAAAAAAAAGCTGGGCTCGGTGACTCAGCCTGTAATCCTGTGCCTTGGGAGGCTGAGGTGAGTGGGTTGCCTGAGCCCGTGGGTTCGAGACCCACCTGGGCAACTTGGTGAGACCTCATCTCTACAATAAATCAAAATGATCCGGGCGTGATAGCGTGTGCCTGTAGTTCCAGCTATTTGGATGGTTGAGGCGGAAGGATCGCCGGAGCCCAGCGGTTCGAGGCTGTGGTGGCCAGGAGCGGCCACTGCATTCCAGTCTGGGTGACAGAGTGAGACTCCAACTCAAAAAAAAAAAAAAAAAGAGTATACAATATGAATGTTTATGCACAGAGCAGAGCTCAAATGATATAAGATAAAACATAGCTGTATTGCTAGGAAATGTAGAAAAATTTATAATTTCAGAAAGATTTCAATACTTAAATAATAGACAGAAAATCAGATGGTTATATCAACAAACATGATTTAATTGATTTGATTGAATTTACTACAATTCATATGGATGAATTTACAAACCATGGATCAATATAGATTATATTGTAAACCATGAAACATTGGTCTCATTAATATAAAATTTAAAGTAGTCATGAGAAATTTGACTCCTTATTAAAAGTAAGAAGATTTGAAAAATACAGAGTATGATCATAGTTGAATTGAAATCAACAAAGAAAAGACCACTGGCAAAATCTCCAAATATATGTAAACACATATTCTAAATAATGCATCTAAATAAATGCCAACTTGG
>NW_007002841.1:0-763 GCF_000164805.1 Carlito syrichta
ATGATACTGATCTGGCTTCAGTAGTTTAAGCTTAGCCTTAAAAATAACAAGTCCTTTTTGCTATGATATTCTAATTAAATATCCTAAACTTTATTCCAGGTATATGCAATCCAATATCAGCATCACTAATTCAACCAAGAACATTCTAGTCAGAAAATAATAAATTCTCAGAAGTCAAAATTTCCATTACACCTGTAAACAGAAAATTCAATTTAATGCAAATTGTTAAATAATAAGACCAGTGGGCAATGAACCATACTAAAGACATCATATGAAATGGATCAGTCATGCAGCATGGTGACCAGAAAAGAAATCTGTGACATGTTCTGTAGCTAAATAGTCTGTGTTTATACACACTGATGCACAAACACACACACACACACACACACACACACACACACACACACACACTCACACACACACACACGGGGCAGGAGGAAAAGAGAGAGAGAGAGAGAACAAGGTGCTGCCACAAACATGCAGTATGCATATGAAAAAAATGCAGAAATCCTGAATGAGTGGCTGGTTACATTCCTCTGTATTTAAAACATTTGGTCAACTTCCATGGGATCATCTAACCATAAAGAATGATATTTTATACAATGCTTAGTAGTAGAGTTGTTAGGAAAAGGAATCTTGCACATGGTTTCATTGAAACCAAAAATCATTAGGGAGTGACTCAAGCATGCTCTTTATTGAGACTTCCATGACAGAGAGTTCAGTAGTCACAGTTTGAAAATTTAAAACTAGCAAAATACCTATC
>NW_007002842.1:0-362 GCF_000164805.1 Carlito syrichta
AGTGACTGTGCCTCCTCACTGTTTTTTTCCCCAGTTATTGGTCCTCCTTTTTTGATTATTGCTCCAGGGATTAGGCCTCGTCTTTGATGGGTGTTCCCAGTTACTATACCTCCTCCATAATATGTTTCCTAGTGATGGGTACTCCTGTGACTAACCGTCTTCTTTGATAGGTGTCTTAGTAAGTGGGTATCCTCCAAAACTTTGCCCTAGTGGCTAGTTCTTCTCTGTCTGGGTGTCCTATTTCTAGGCCAACTCCATATTGGTGCACCAGTGACTAACCCTTTCTTTGAAGGTACTCCAATGACTCTGCCTCTTTTGTGATTGGTGTCCCCAGGGAATGGTACTCCTCCAAATTGAGTGAC
>NW_007002843.1:0-3539 GCF_000164805.1 Carlito syrichta
CGAGTACAGGCATGTGCAGCCACTCCCAGCTAATTTTTTTTTTAAGAGATGAGGTCTCTCAGTGTTGTCCCCTCTGGCCTCAAACTCCTGGCCTCAAGCAGTCCTCCTGCCTTGGCCTTCCCAATCAGTGAGCTATTACAGGCATGAGCTGCCACGCCCTGACCCCTGTTGGTTTTTCTTTTTTTTCTTTTTTTTTTTTTTGAGTTGGAGTCTCACTCTGTCACCCAGACTGGAGTGCAGTGGCCGCTCCCAGCCACCGCAGCCTCGACCTGCTGGGCTCTGGCAATCCTTCCGCCTCAGCCTTCCAAGTAGTTGGAACTACAGGCGCGCTACCACGCCTGGCTAATTTTTGATTTATTGTAGAGATGAGGTCTTGCCAAATTGCCCAGGCAGGTCTGAAGCCCGCGGGCTCAGGAAATCCACTCACCTCGGCCTCCCAAAGTGCGGGATTACAGGCTGAGCCACCAAACCCGGCTCTTGTTGGTTTTTCTATTGTTGACCTGTTCTTGTCAGTTTCTAGATATTTTCTCTTATTTCTATTTATCCAGTCTATCGACTTTGTCTGTTTTCCCATTGAAGAACCTTTAATTTTTACATGGACAGAGAAATCTCTTTCTCTTGTTTTCAATCTAGGTTAAGAAAGGGCTCCCTGACACCTAGAGTGTATATGTTGTGTCTTAAATTTTCTAGGAAGATTTAAATTTTTTTTTGTCTTTAATCCATCTGGAGTTAATTTTTACTTATGATGTAAGATTTGTCTTTTATTCCAGACTGCTGTTGTGCCAGCCCATTTTTTCAAAGGTCTGTTTACTCCTGATACAAACTATTTTTGTCAAATTGATTTTGCTGTTCTCGCAGTAGAAAAACACTTGAACCACACCTATCTTTCAGGTATTGCCTTGGGCAATGTTCCAAGAATGCATAAGGTTAACGAAATCTGAAAACAGTTCTCATTCCCAAAGAAGAGGAGTCATAGCCAGAGCTGTCTCTAGTCTTAACTTACTCTTTTTTCCCCAATGGGTAAGCCCAAGATGTGTTGTTCTGAAGAAAATATGATTCATTTTGAAGCCAGTGCTACCCTGTTGAGTCTTGGAAGTGATAGTAAATTGTTAAATGCCTCTAGAAGCATGGTCCAGATGCTTTGGCAATAAGTTTTCTCCAGGGAAGAATTTGTTTTAAAATGATACTTGATTAAGCTGTTGTTCAAGTGTGTGTATGTGAGTATATTTCAGAATTTATGAAGGATTTACAAGTTTCACTCAATTTTAGATTACTTAATTGAAAGTTTTTCCTTATCTTTGTACAAGGGGCATACTTTCACACACTATTCTTAATTTGTATATGTGTCTGTTTCTTTAAAATCCCGTAATGACCCACATTTGTTCATTGAAAGACTTAATTTTTTTTTACATTTTGTTTAACTATCCCCAAATTTTTCATGGCATTGTCTTCCAAATTCCTCTTAATTTCACATGCAAAGACCATAATTAAATCATTTTAGAAAAAAGGTAGGATATCGTGGACCTTACAGCTCAAAGTCAAAACCCAGACTGTACCTAAATAAAGAAGATGTATGTGACCTTTGTGTAAATTATAACAAAACTGCAACCCTAGATTCCATGAGGACTTTATGAGGTTGGAGTGTGTGTGTTTAAAAGTTTTATTACTTCCCCTTTTAGATTTGTCTTTCTGAGCTGTCCAAGAGCTGAGAGCCAGGAGGCTGACTTTTGTTTCCAATGTACTTTTCATGGGGTCTCTAGTGTGATGTTCCACCAGATGGATCAGAACTCTTGTCTGAATGACTCATCCACAGAGTGACCGGGATACTCCAGCTTATCCCAAAGCATTTGCAGGCATCGGCCCTGATCCACACACAGGTGCACACACTCTGTCCTCCACAGTCATCCCTTTAGAAGGTTCCAGGGAAGAAAAGAAGTGATGCCGGCAGACATTTCTTCCTGGTTTAGTTCAAGGACTTTGAAGTTCTTTCTCAGGTTCTGACTTTCAAACGATCTCAACCCTGGAAGAGACTCAGCATATGAGAATATGTCTTACTTTAAGACTTACTGAATTATATTTACATATATTAGCCTGATGGAAAGGAGTCGAAAAATATTCTGAGGCTTATGGAGCCAACTCAGCATTAAAATTTTGCTGGTAAATCATTGAGATTTGTCTACACTGTTTAATCAGAATGTGTTTATTTGTCCTGATGTGTTGTGAGAACATACTTGAAAATGGAAATTAACATATTTCATTGATTCTAAACTGCACATTTAATATCTCTGAAACTGGAATGTATGTTAGTTATAATTAATGATATGACATAGTTTAATCAGTCATGTTTATTTGGTCCCAGTTGTTGTCAAACAATGATTGTCTTACAAGTGATGGCATCCTGAATTATATGAATTATGGTCATTCCATGAAGTATCTTTGGGTCCAGTAATTCAACATGCAGACTTTTGAAATAAGGACTTTTTGTGAATTCCCAATAAGGGTGGGTAGGAGATCATCTAAACTAAAAAGCAAGCCATGTTCCTTGAACCGTCCATCCATCCCCAATGGGAAAAAAAGTCACATTACTCATTTAGCAACAGGTAAGGTGGAGCTCACTGTTATATACAACCATGGTGTACTTTTCCCTCATATTACATTTCTCAACTTTAAAGAATAACTTAATTTTCATACCCCCTGCAGTAACACCAAATGGTGTTAGAATAGATTGCAATAGTATGACCTCTATGAAAGCAGGGATAGTGTCTCTCATGTTTATGATTGTATCCCCAGCACACAACACAATTTCCAAACTGTGTTCCCTTGGCAACATGTAGGTGTTCAGTGGAGCCTTGTGTAAGAACTCTTCTTTGGCACAACATGTAACTCACACACATTCATGTGTACATGCACATACACATGGCATAATGAGTTGAATGGTGTCCTTCAAAGATATGTCCAATTCAAATCCCTGGAACCTGTGAATGTTACCCTATTTGAAAAAGTCTCTGTGTACATATTTAGCAATCACGAGGTGAAGTCATTGTAGAATAACTGAATGGGTTTTAAAATCAGTAAGAGGTGTCTTTATGAGAGAAAGACTGAGGAAGATTTGAGATTGAAGAACAGGAGGCAGAGGTTGAAGTGACGAGCCACAAGCCAAGGTTTACCTGGAACCACCAGAAGCTGGAATAGGTTGGAACTGAATCTCTCCTAGGGTTTTCAAAGGAAGTGTGATTTTGCCTGCAGCTTGATTTTAGAATTTGGCCTCTAGAACTGTGAGACTATACATTTCTAGTGTTTTGTTTTGTTTTGTTTTGTTTTCTTGAGTAGGAGTCTCACTCTGTCACCCAGCCTGGAGTACAGTGGCACACTCCCGACCACCACAGCTCTGACCTGCTGGGCTCAGGTGATCCTTCCACCTCAGCCTTCCGAGTAACTTAAACCACAGGCATACATTACCACCCAGCTAAGTTTTTGATTCACTGTAGAGACGAGGTCTCTCCAAGTTGCCCAGGTTGGTCTGGAGCCCCTGGGCTCAG
>NW_007002844.1:0-505 GCF_000164805.1 Carlito syrichta
GCTACCACGCCCAGCTGATTTTTTGATTTATTGTAGAGATGAGGTCTCACTGCCCAGGCGGGTCTCGAACCCGCGGGCTCAGGCAATCCACTCACCTCAGCCTCCCAAAGGCGCGGGACTACAGGCTGAGCCACCGAGCCCGGCTTCACAATTTTAAACTAAAAAATTTAAAAGTAAAATAAATAAATTTTTCCTCTTAGTCTCTGTGTAACACATAGTGCCTAAAAAGATGTTTTAAAGACTCTTTTCTACCACAATTATTTCCTGGTAAATAATTACTGGCCTTAATCCCAACATTAAAAATTATAAGCAGATTCTATATAATACAGTATGATACAAAGACTGATATAGTTTCTTATGATTGTCTTTTCTCTCTTTTGTAATTCTCTCCAATAATCTTTTAAATAAACTTTTATTTTTCCCTTATTTACACACTTCCAATCACTTTCTGCTATATTTTGCCTTTTACCAAAGAGTAGCATGGAAAATTGAATTTTATAAATGG
>NW_007002845.1:0-523 GCF_000164805.1 Carlito syrichta
ATTGCCTTCAGGAAGTCTTTGTCACTAGTCATCATTTGTGATGGTTGTCAGAATTACGGAGTCTCTTCTATAATTGATATCTGAGAGACTGGACCTCTTCTATGATTAGTGTCCCAATTACTGATCCTCCTCTCTAATGGATGCCACAGTTTCTGGGCCCCCTCCATAATGTGTGTCAAGTGACTGACATTTCCATTATTGGTGTCCCAGTGACTAAGTGTCCTCAGTGATTGGTGCCTCAGTGACTGTCCCTCTTGTTTGATGTATGCCCCAGTGACTGTCTCACCTCTGTAAAAAATAACTCCCCAGTGAATAATTCTCCTTGGTAATGGATAACAGATTGATTTTTCTTCTTTTGTGATGACAAGCCCAGTAGCTGGCCATATTTTTTGATCTGAACCCCAGTGACAGAGTTCCTTCTAAAGTGTACTATTTTTGTCTTTTTCATTCTCTATGATGAGTGCCTCAGTGACTGGCCTACATCGGTGATGTGTACCTTAGCGACTGGCTCGCCTTTGTGTTT
>NW_007002846.1:0-655 GCF_000164805.1 Carlito syrichta
CAGTCTGAAGGTTTTTTGGGATGGAGGCCTCATGTAAACAAGATTCCTCATTCTTCCATAGCAACAGGTCGTGTAGTGTTCTGTATATGAGGACTCCCATTACTGAAATTGCTGCTTCATTCTCAGCAAGACGCCAAGATATTTCCTGGTAACCTAGAATTCCAGTTGCTTGGATATCAAGAGAAAGACTCCCATAAAGTTATTGAGGAATTGGAACCCAAGATTCCTGGCCTCTTTTCAAAAGACACACTAAACATGTGGCGACATAGAAGCCCAGATTGCTGATTAAACTTTATCAAGAGACTTTGTAGATTTAGGCGATTGAAAACTCCAAGAACCGAATTCTCTTTCCCTTCTCAGCAAGATGCCCTGAATTTACTTGTCCATGTGGATTCAAACATTCTGTGTACTAAAATGCAGATGCTCAGATATTTCCTAGGGATGTGGATTCCATTGATCCTGGTTACAATTTTATAATCCGTACTAGATATTTGGCAGCTGCAAAACCTTCGGACCCTCTACAAATAAAGTACTAACGGAAAATTTAAGGATTACCAAGTTCATCTTAACCAATATTATCTCCAAATACGGAAATATGATACTTTATTTCCGGGATTCTGTCCTTAATTGTCCCGAGGATCTAAAGGGATTTGTA
>NW_007002847.1:0-1611 GCF_000164805.1 Carlito syrichta
AAACAATGACTTATCAGTAATGTCCACTGAGTTCTTAAGCTGAATCCTTAATTTTCTGCCGTGTGTTGATCAGTTAGCCTCCAGTGTGTGACTGAAGCAGGACTTGAAGTATTCTCAGGCTTTTAGAGCAGGGCTTGAGAAATGTTGACTTTCTGGACAGTCAGCTTAAGGGGTATTGCCAAATCTGCAGTGCACTTCCAATCCTATTCTGCTATAATGGATTCGAGGAACTACTTCAGCTACTTTGACTGCAGTCGGGGTAGATAATAGAACAGTAAATGGCCCCCTTTAGAGGGGCTTTAGAGGTTGTACATTTCACTCTTTTATCCATACCATATTACCTGGTTTAAAAGAATGGGCATTGGTAGTTAAACTAATTGGCAATCATCTTTTGACTTGACAATGGATGGCATTTAGGACCGAACCCAAGGCTTGCATTTGCTGTTTTAGAGTAAGACTTTTTAATTTTTCTTTTTATGTTTCCCTGTATGCTCTTAATGAGAGGGGGTGGCCACCCATAAAGAATTTTAAAAGGCGAGAAACCTGTTTAATTTATTTAAAGGCCTGTTTTGGGGTGTTTTCCCATAGCAGGGGCTTTTGTCCATCCCCCTGTGAGGCTTCATAGAGGGGTTTTATCATGATAGAGAAGATAGGCATTTAAATTTTATAGACTATTATAGAAATAGGACCACCCTTAGGGTTTTTTTGTGGGTTTTTTTTTGTTGTTGTTGTTGTTTTTAACAGTTGTTAGTTGGGTTCTTTCTTTAATTTTTAGTAGCACTTACTCCCCTGGAGTGTTTGAGTTTCTTCTGGTTTAAAGTGTCTAGTGAAAAAGTTTATAAACTGTGATTAAAATTTGTCCAAATGGACAACACATTTTCTTTTTTCTTTTTTTTAACGTTTGTGGTCCTCTTTCCTTCAGAGGTGTAGGGAAAAGGCCTACTGTTAAACAATTTTAAAGGTGTAACAAATTCCATTTCAGGGACTTGGATTCTGAGTGATGCAATACAAAATACCTAAGTTTAGTTTACTTGTGTCTTTAAAAGTTTTCTAGTGATTATTATGCTAAACCTCAAATTGAAGGATTGTACTGTCTTAGTTTTACATTTGATGGAGTTTTCCCTGGATTTGCCAAGGGACGGGATATGTTGCCACTTGGCCTGCAGTAGAAACATTTGAATGCCTTTTAAAACCTACCTATAGGGAATTTATTTATGTCTAGCCTGTACTAGCTACGCTGTCTTAATTATTTATTCTTTAGAGATTTTTGATCCCATAATTATTTGGGGTGCTGAGGGGTGAAGGTCCGTCTTCTGTAATTTCTTCAGAACTGATAATGGGTGCAGTCCTGCATAGCCAGAGATAGAAAATCTCTCCTTGTCTGACCTGAGGCATCCAGATTTGTTTCAGCAGTGGCAGTTTGCAGGCACTGACTGGAATTCTTGCACGACCATTATGTGGGCATGAAATTACTGGATTCTAGCTTAATAAAAGGAATAAAGTCAGGCATACATTTTGACAATTTTAGGCAGTGGCTGATTACCTTTTGTACAAAAGCTACAAGGTCTGAAGTTATTAGCATAACTTAAATGATAAACTTAATTTCTGTGG
>NW_007002848.1:0-901 GCF_000164805.1 Carlito syrichta
CCTCAGCCTCCCAGATTGCTGGGATTCCAGCCATTGGCTGCTGCTGCCCAGCCTTCTGGTACCTTTTCGATGAAGTTTTGAAGCTGGGCTCAGGGACTCAGCCTCATCATCCCAGCACTTTGGGAGGCCGAGTCCAGCAGCCACCCCAAGTCCACAGTCCAAGACCCACCAGGGCAACTTGAGAGACCTCGTCTCTACCCCATCCCAAGTGACTGGGCATGGTGGCACATACCTACTGTTCTGACTCCTCCGAAGGCCAGGTAAAACCTCACCAAAGCACGATGGGCAGAGGCTGTATTGGCCAGGAGTGAGCCACCACTCTCCAGCCTGGGTGATGGTGTGAGACTCTGACTCAAAGAAAAAAGGAAAAAAGAAAAACAAGATGCACATCCATTTGTTTATGGAGTTGGGATCATGGTGAACAGACAGAGATCAGTCGGGCCTAGAGGAACCAAAAGACAGTGAATTGGCAGACAATGGGACTGGCTTCAGAGGCCGAGTTGGGGGAATGCTGGATCCCGGGAGTTGGTGACCAGTCTGGGTCACGAAGCGAGACCTGGTTGCTCCCCGAAAGGCAAACACTGGACTCACGCACAGTGGCACTCATGGTCCCAGCTTCAGGAAATGGGGTGACCTCCATCCCAGGGTGTTCCTTTGCAACTCGGTGAAACCTCACCTCTACCCTCCATCCCAAATAAGCGGGGCATGGTGGTGTGTGCCTGTTTTTCAGTTTCCTCGGAAGGCAGGGGTAAGGTTCACTAGTGCCCTGCAGGCCTAGTCTGCAGTGACTGGGAGCGATCCACTACCCTGCAGACTGGGCGATGGAGAGAGACTCCAACTTTGAGTCTCTTAGGTCGAGGCCCTGGGAGCCTTGTTCATGCTGCCGCACCCCAACCTGGCC
>NW_007002849.1:0-801 GCF_000164805.1 Carlito syrichta
TAAGTTCCTTAAGGGTGGTCGCACAGGGCGCTGCTCAGGGAGTGGGTGGGGGAGGAGGAGTGTGTCTGTGGCGTTAAATGGCCCTGCGAGTGCTCGGTTTCTCGAAGCCTGAGTTTCCTCCGTCTTCCAGGAAAATAAGGATAAGGCTGTCTACCTCGCGGGAAAGGCCTTTCTGTAGAGGGCTCACACATCTTGGTGTGAAAAACGGTGGCTATTATTTCATTCGCTGCAGCCGTGTCGCACAGTGCTGGCACAAAGCAGGTGCCTAAACAGTGTCTGCAGACAGAATGAATGATTGCATGTTCAAGCTCAGGTCCCAACTCAATAAACGCCGCTTACGAACCCAAGGTGCAAGATTAGTCTCAGTGATCAGGAATTCCCACTTCCTCTAAGCCAGATTCTGTTCAACATCCCAGCGTTGCACTGCCTGTAGAACTTACAAAGAAACAAATTGGACACTGCAGGAGACTTGGTCTATGCTTTAATAATAGCAAATGTTTACAAAGGCTCTGATGGGCACCAGACACTGCTCTAAGCACTTGATTTCCTCTGTTGACAGTGTTCTGAGGAGACCGGCCTCAGCATCAGTGCAATAGGTCAAAGCAGCCTCCTTGGACAACTGTCATTTGTTACTAGCAAAAGGGTACTAATGTATGCAAACTAAAATTACTTCAAAGAAAAGTAGTGGGGGTAGCTGGGCATGGTGGCTCACACCTATAATCCCAGCGTTTTGGGAGACCGAGGTGAGAGAATGGTCTGAGCCCAGGAGTTTGAGACCGGCCTGGGCAAATTGGATGAGAC
>NW_007002850.1:0-596 GCF_000164805.1 Carlito syrichta
CGACTAGTCGGCCAACTGGTCAGCTGACAAGTTAGGTCACCTAACTGGTTTGCCGACTAGTTAGGACCGCTAAATAGTTGGCCAACTTGTCAGCAGACCATTTAGGTGAGCAAACTAAGCAGCCAACTAGTTAACCGAGCTAACTTGTGGGCCAACTCGCCAGTGAACTAATTAACTCAGCTAATTAGTCAATCAACTAAGCGGCCGACTTGTTAAGCCTGCTAACAAGTCAACTGAGGAGTCAGCCAACGTGTTAAACCATATAAGTAGTCATCTGCATTGTCCACCAATAAGTTAAGTCACCTAACTAACTCATTATCCAACTAATTAAGACAGCTAGTTAACTCGTTTGCCAAATACTTAAAACAGTTAGCTAACTCATTAACCAACTCGTTAAGTCAGGTAGCTATCTTGCTAGTCAACTAGTTAAGTCAGCTAGCTAAGTCAGCTAGCTAATTAGCTAGCTAGCTATGTCAGCTAGCTAAGACAGCTATTTCACGTTACCTAACTATTTAAGTCAGCTAGTTAAGCCTGCTATAAATAGTTTGCTAACTAGTTAAGTCAGGTAGTTATGCAGCTAACTAAATAGTTAGATA
>NW_007002850.1:623-7642 GCF_000164805.1 Carlito syrichta
TCAGCTGGTTGAGACAGCAGGCTAGCTAGTAGCAAACGGATTGAAGTCAGCTGTATGAGTAGGCTATCTAGCTAGTTAGCTCACCAGTGAGTCAGCTGGATTAGTCAGCTAGCTAGCTAGTTAGTTAATGAGCTAAGTCAGCTGGTTGTGTCAGCTAGTAACTCATTAGCTAATGAATTAAGTCAGATGATTAAGTCAGCTAGCTAGAATGTTAGATAACGAGTAAGGTAGCTACGTAGCCATCTGGTTGTTAGCTAGCTAGCTAGGCAACTAACTATTTAAGTTAGCTTGCTAAATAGGTAGTAGGTAGTCAGCTAATTTCTTAAGTCAGCTGGTTTGCTAGTTAGTTAGATAGTTAACTAATGTTTTAAGTCAGCTGGCTAGCTAGGTAGTTAGCTTAAGTCAGCTAGTTAAGTCAGCTGGCTAGAAAGTTGGCCAGCTAGGTAGCAAGCCAGTTAAGTCAGTTGGCTAGCCAGCTGGCTAGCTGGTTAATTCAGCTAGTTAAGAGAGCTGGCAAGCCAACTGGCAATGTAGGTAGCTAGCTAGTTAAGTCAGCTAGATAGCCTACCAGGCTAGCTAGTGATGTCAGTGAGTTAAATCAGTTGTGTAAGCAACCGGGTAACTGGTTAAGTCAGCGAGCTTAGTCAGATGTCTAGTGAACTGGTTAGGTAGGTAGCTTGGTAGATAAGTCAGCTTGATAACCAGCAGGCTAACTGTTCAAGTCAGATAATTAAGTCAGCAAGCTTGCCTGGTGGCTAGGTGGGTAGCTAGATATTTAAGTGAGCTGACTAGCCAGCTTGCTAGCTATAATCAGCTAGGTAAGTCAGCAGGCTAGCCAGGTGGCTAGATAGGTAAACAGCTATTTAAGGCACCTGCCTAGCCAGCTGAATTGCTGGTTAAGTCAGCTAGTTAAGTCGACTGACAACCAGCTGGCTAACTAGTTGTCAGTTCGCTAAGTCAGCTGGCTATCCAGCTGGTTAGCTAGTTAAAAAGTTAGTTAGTTCATATGGCTAGTCATCTGGCTAGCTAGTTATTTCAGCTAGTTAAGTCTGCTGGCTAGATAGGAAGCTAGATATATGTCAGGTAGTCATGTCAGGTAGCTAGCTAGTTAAATAAGCTAGATAAGTCAGCTGGCTAGCTAGATAGCTAGCTAGGTAACTAGTTACTTAAGACAGCTAGTTATGCCAGCTGGGTAGCTAGGTGGCTAGTTAGTTAAGTCAGCTAGTTAAGTCAGTTTGCCAGATTGTTAAGTCAGCAAGTTTTCAGCTGGCTAGTCAGCAGCATAGCTAGATAGCTAGCTAGTTAAGTCATCTGTCTAGCCAGTTAGTTAGCTAGTTAAAAAACCTAGTTAAGTCAGCTCAGTAGCCAGCTGGTTAGCTAGGTAGCTAGGTAGCAAAGTCAGTTGGCAAACCAGCAGGCTATGTAGGTAGCTAATTAGTTAAGTCAGCTGACTAACCAGCTGGCTAGCTAGGAAGCAGGGCAGATATATCAGTTTGGTAGCCAGCTGGCTAGCAAGTTATGTTACCTAGTTAAGTCAGCATGCTTGACAGCTGGCTAGCTAGGTAGCTAGATAGTTAAGTTAGCTGTCTAGCCCGATGGCTAGATAGTTAAGTCACCTAGTTAAGTCAGCTGGCTAGCCAGCTGGCTAGCTATATAGCAAGCTAGTTAATTCAGGAGAATAACATTCAGGCCAGCTATGTAAGTCAGCTATTTATGTCAGGTGGCTTGACAGCAGACTAAATAGGTAGCGAGATAGTTAACTCAGTCGACTAGCCATTTGACTACCTAAATAAGTCAGCTAGTTAATTCATCTGTCTTTGCAGCTAGATAACTAGGTAGTGAGTTAGTTAAGTCACTGGCTACCCATCATGCTCACTAGTTAATCATCTAGTTGAGTCAGTTTGCTAGCGAGCTGGCTAGCAAGTTAAGTCAAGTAGTTTAAGTTAGCTGGGTAGACAAATGGCTAGCTAGGTAGCAAGCTAGTTAAGTCAGTTGGCTAGCAAGTGGAATAGATAGTTAAGTCAGCTAGTTAATTCAGTTGGCTTTCCAGCTAGCTAGCTAGTTAGCTAGCTAGTTAAGTCAGCTGGCTAGCCAGCTATCTAGCTGGTTAAGACTGCTAGTTAATTTAACTGGACAGCCAACCTGCTAGCTAGTTAATCAGCAGGCCAACCAGCTGGCTAGGTGGCTAAGTCAGCTAGTTATTTCATCTTGACAGCCAGCTTTTTTGATAGGTAGCTAGATAGTTAAGTCAGCTAGTTCAGTCAGCTGGTTAGCTAGATAGCTAGCTAGTTAAGTCAGCTAGATAAGGCAGCTGGCTGGCGAATTAAGTTATTTACTTAAAATTCAGCTGGTTATCCACCTGCCTAGCATGGTAGTTATCTAGTTAAGGCAGCTGCCTAGCCAGCTGCCTAGCTAGTTAATTAACCTAGTTAAGTCAGTTCTATGGCCAGCAGGTATCTAGGTATGTTGGTAGTTAATTCAGCTAACAAGTTAGCGAATTATGTAGGTAGGTAGCTATTTAAGTCAGCTGGTTACCCATCAAACTATCTAGATATGTCAGCTAGTTAAGACAGCTGACTAGCCATCTGACTATGTAGGTGGCTTGCCAGTTATATCACCTCACTAGACAGCTTGCTAACAAGATATGTCGCTTAGTTAATTCAGCTAGATAGCCAGCTTGCTAGCTATGTAGCAAGCTAGTAATTCAACTGACTAGAAATCAGGTCAGCTTGTTAAAACAGCCAGTTAAGTCAGCTGCCTAGACAGGTGGCTAGCTAGTGTCCTAGTTAAGTCAGTTGGCTAGATGGCTGGCTAGCTAATTAAGTCAGCTTGTTAAGAAAGCTGGCTATCCGGATGGCTAGAGAGGTAGAGAATTAGTTAAGTCAGCTGGCTAGTCAACTGGATAACTTGCTAAGTCAGCTAGTTAACTCATTTAATAACTAGTTAAAATAGATAGCTAACTCCTTAACCAATTAACAACTTGTTAATTCAGCTAGTTATCTCTTTAGCCAACTAGTTAAGTCAGTGACCTAAGTGAGCTAACTAACTAGCTAGCTAGCTAAGTATGCTAGCTAAGTCAACTTGCTCACTGTTTAGCTAATTAAGTCAGCTACTTAAGTTTGCTACCTAAATAGTTGGCTAATAAATTAAGTCAGCTCATTATTCAGCTAGTTAGTTAGCTAACTAATTCACAGAGTTAAGTCCGCTAGCTAACTAGTTAAGTCAGCCAGTTAAGTCAGCTAGCTAAGAAGTTGTCAGCTTGCTAAGTCATCTAGTTAAGTCAGCTACTAATTTAGTTAGCTGGTTAAGACAACTAGATAGCTAGTTAGCTAAAGGTTTAAGTCAGCAGGTTGTGGCAGGTATTTAGCTAGATAACTAATGGGTTAAGTCCGCTGGGTGAGACAGTTAGCTAGCTAGTTAGCAAACGGGTTGAGTAATCTGGTTGAGTAGGCTAGCTAGCTAGCTAAAGAGTTAAGTCAGCTGGATGGTCAGCCAGCTAGATAGATGGCTAACGAGGTAAATCAGCTGGATGAGTCATCTAGAAAGCTCATTAGCTAATGAGACAAGTCAGATGGTTAAGTCACCTAGCTAACACGTTATATAAGGATTAAGCTAAATAATTATCTAGTTCTTTAAGTCAGCTAGCTAACAAGGCAGCTTACTATTTGTCAGCTTGTTAGCTGGGTAGTTATCTAGTTAGCTAATTATTTAAGACAGCTGACAAACTAGGTAGCTAACTAGTGAGCTAAATATTTAAGTCAGCTGGCTAGCAAACAGCTGCTAGTTAAGTCAGCTATTTAAGTAAGCTGGCTAGCCAGTTGGCTAGCTAGGTAGTGAGCTAGTTAAGTCAGTTGGCTAGCCATCTGGCCAGCTGGTTAATTCAGCTAGTTAAGACAGCTGGCTAGCCAACTGGATAGTTAGGTAGCTAGCTAGTTAAGTCAGCTAGATAGCTACCTGGCTAGCTAGTGATGTCAGCAAGTTAAGTCAGCTGGCTAGCCAACTGGCTAGCTGGTTTAGTCACCTAGTTTAGTCAGCTGTCTAGCCAGTTTGCTAGGTAAATAGCTAGCTAGATAAGTCAGCATGTTAGCCAGCAAGATAGTTGTTCAAGTCAGCTAGTTAAGTCATTTGGCTAGCCTGCTGGTTTTGTAGATAGCTAGCAAGTTAAGAGAGGTGTACAGGAAGCTTGCTAGCTTAAATCAGCTAGGTAAGTCAGCTGGCTAGATATGTAGCCGGCTAGTTAAGTCAGCTGACAAAAAGCTGGCCAGCAAGTTAAATCAGCTTGTTAAGTTAGCTGGCTAGCCAGCTGACAAGCTAATTAGTCAACTAGGTAAGTCAGCTGGCTAGCCAACTAGCTAGTTAGTTAGAGAGCTAGTTATGTCAGCTGTCTAGCCAGCTGGCTAACTAGTTCATACTGCTGGCTGAGTCAGCTGGCTATCCAGCTGGTTAGCAGGTTAAGTCAACTAGATATGTCAACCGGTTAGCCAGCTAGTTAGCTAGGAAGGAAGCTAGTTACGTCAGCTGGCTAACCAGCTGGCTAGCTATTTTTGTCAGCTAGTTAAATCAGCTGTCTTCTCAGATGGCTAGCTAGGTAGCTAACGAGGTAAGTCAGCTGGATAGCAAGCTGACAAGTTGGTTAAGTCAGCTAGTTATTTCAGCTGGCCAGCCAGCTGGCTTTCTAGTTAAGTCAGCTAGTTAAGTCAGTGGTCCAGCCAGATGGCTAGCTAGTTAAGTCAGCTAGTTAAGTCAGCTGGTCAGCCAGCTGGCTAGCTAGGTAGCTAGCTAGTAAAGCAGCTGGTTAAGTCAACTGGTTATACAGGTATCTAGCTACTTAAATCAGTGATTTAAGTCAGCTGGCTAGCCAGCTACCTAGCAGGGTACCTAGCTAGTTAAATCAGCTGGCTAGCCAACTGGCTAGCTTGTTAAATCACGTAGCTAAGTCAGCTAGATGGACAGCATGTTAGCTAAGTAGTTATGTAGTTAAATCAGTTGACAAGCCAGAGTGCTATGCAGATATGTAGCTAGTTAGGTGTGCTTGCTAGCCATCAGGCTATGTAGTTGTGTCAGCTAGTTAAGTCAGCTGGCTATCAATCTGTCTAGCTAGGTAGGTAGCTATTTAAGTCTGCTGGCTAGCCAGTTTGCTACTTCGCTAGCTAGCTAAGTCAGCTAGTTAAGTTAGCTGACTAGGCTGATGGCTAGCTAGGTAACTAGGACATTAAGTCAGTTGGCTAGCCAGCTGTTCAGCTAGTAAAGTCAGCTAGTTTAGCCAGCTGGGTAACCAGCCATCTAGCTAGTTAAGTCAACTGGTGAAGTCAGTTGTCTATGCACCTGGCTAGTTAGTTAAAAAGCTAGTTACGTCAGATGGGTATCCAGCTGGCTCACTAGATATTTCAGCTAGTTATGTCAGCTGGCTAGCTAGGTAGTTAGGCAATTACGTCAGCTGGCTATCCAGCTGGCTAGCTAGTTAAGTCAACTAGTTAAGACAGCTGAATAGCCAGCTTGCAATCTAGGTAGTTAGCTAGTTATGTCAGCTGTCTAGACAGCTGGGTAGCTAGTTAAGTCACCTCGTTAAGTCAGCTGAGAAGGCAGCTGGCTAGCTACATAGCTTTCTAGTTAAGTCAGCTGGCTAGACAGCCTGGTAGCTAGATAAGTCACATAGTTAATTCAGCTGGATATTAAGGTGGCTAGCTATGTAGCAAGCTAGTTAATTCAACTGGCTATAAACAGGCAAGCTAGTTAAGACAGCTAGTTAAGTCAGCCAGCTAGCAAACTGGCTGGCTAAGTAGTGACCTAGTTAAGTCAGTTATCTAACCAGTTGGCTAGGTATTTATGTCAGCGAGTTAAATCATCTGGCTATCCATGTGGTTAGAGAGGTAGAGAGCTAGTTAAGTCAACTGGCTAGCTGCCTGGTAATCTAGTTAAGTTAACCAGTATAGTCACAGGACAGGCCAGCTGCCTAGCTCATTAATCAACTAGTAAAGTAAGCTGGCTAACCAGTTGGCTAGCTATTTAAGTCACCTCATTAAATCAGTTGGCCAGCCAGCTCGCTAGCTAGTTAAAAAGCTAGTTACGTCAGATGGCTAGACAGTTGACTAGCTAGTTATTTCAGCTAGGTACATCAGCTTGCTTGCTAGGTAGATAACTAGTAAAGTCAGCTAGTTATATCAGCTAGTTAGCTAGTTAATACAGCTAGTTAAGTCACCTAGCTAGGTAGTTAGCTAGCTAGGTATCTAGCTAGTTATTTCAGCTATTAAAATCAGCTGGCTAGCTGGGTAGCTAGCTATTTAAATCAGCTAGTTAAGTCAGCTGGCTAGCCAGCTGCCTTGCTGTGTAGCTCCCTTGTTAAGTCAGCTGGCTAACCAGCTGACTAGCTACTTAAGTCACCTAGTTAAGGAAGCTCGCTAGCCAGCTGTTTAGCTAGTTAGCTAAGTAGTTAAGTGAGCTGGAAAGAAAGCGAGATACGTAGGTAGCTAGCTATTTAAGTCAGCTGGTTAGCCACCAGTCTAGCTAGTAATGTCTGCTAGTTAAATCAGTTGGCTATCTAGTTATGCCAGCTAGTTGAGTCAGCAGACTAGAATGCTGGCTAGTTGGTTAAGTCAGTTAGTTTATTCAAATGGCTAGCCAACTGGCTAGCTAGGTAGCTCGCTACTTACATCAGCTGGCTAGCCAGCTGGCTAGTTTAAGTAAAGTAGTTAAGTCAGCTTGCTAATCATTTGGCTAGGTAGGTAGCTAGGTAATTAAGTTAGCTGGCTAGCCAGCTGTCTAGGTAGTTAATTCAGCGAATTAAGTGAGCTGGCTAACTAGGTGGCTTGCTAGTTAAGCCAGCTGGATAGCTGGATGTCTATCTGGTTAAGTCAGCTAGTTAAGTAAGCTTGTTAGCAGGCAGGCTAGCTAGGTGGCTGGCAAGTTAAGCTGACTGGTTAGCAGACTGGTCAGGTAGGTGGCCCACTAGTAAAGCCAGCTGGCTAGCTGGCTGACCATCAGGGTAGCTGGCTGGTTAATCCAGCTGGCTATCTGACTGT
>NW_007002851.1:0-749 GCF_000164805.1 Carlito syrichta
CACGTTTAAGAAAAGCAGTGCAACGCAATTCAGATAACATTCATCTGGCAGTGCTCAGTAATAAAGTTAAAAAATAATGTCATCTATCAGCTGGTCACTTATGTCATAAAGGCTAATATTTTGTGTCATCAGCTCACCATTCTTCATTCTCCCTATGTCCCCTTAAGTCTTTACGCTCTTGGTATTCAGTGACGGGTAAGATTCCAGCCACCTAGTATGAACCTAAGACAGGCATTCCCCGCAGGGAAGGGGAACGGGCCAATGACGGGTAACAACTATGGTGAGGCGAGAACAACCTAAGACAGAAGCCAAGATGTTTTACGTTTGTTTTAATAAAAAAGGGGGAAATGTTGGGAGCCAACATCTATAGCTACATGGCTGAGGCCTGTAAAGGCCCATCTGGAAGATCGCCTCTGACATAGGATATCAGTTATACCTATGATATTGGCGTGTGATTGGTGACCAGTGTGCATACATGGCAGTAAAACTTACAAGTGAATCTCAGTACACTTGATGGAAGGTGCATGGCGGAATTGTTTCTGTCTTTCTAAGTTTAGCTTCTTTCTAGATATTTTTTTACTTCTATTTCCTGATAGACTGGGTAGTCCTTGTTCCCGAAAGCTGTTTCCCCTAGGGCTAAGATTAGAAACTAAATTACCATGATAGTTCTGTCCCCTGCCCCTAGGCAGGTAGAACGTTTTCTTTTGTTTCGTTAATTACTGAAACTCTGTCTGCTTCAGCCCATGGCC
>NW_007002852.1:0-927 GCF_000164805.1 Carlito syrichta
CGCTCTGTTGCTCAGGCTGGTCTTGAACACTGGAATCAAACAATCCTCCCTCCTCAATTCCCCAAAGTGCTGGGATTATAGGTGTAAGCCATCATGCCCAGCCAAACAGAAAAATTTTAATACATCTCATGTAGATCAGGAACAAAGCAAGGGCAGTGGCATACCACAGTTTTTGTTGAAAGAACAATTAAATAGAAGCACAGGACTTAACTACAAGAGAGTGTGCCTTCAGGCTCAGGGTGGTGGCCATTATAAAATGTAGATGCCTAAAAGGTAGAAGAGCTATGCAATGCTCTTGGGTCTGTGGCTTGGAGGCTTTGTTCACTCTGTTATTCAGGTGGCTGTCATCCTACACTTGCCTTTCTGTGGCCCAAATCGGCTAGATAACTTCTTCTGTGATGTCTCACAGGTCATCAAATTGGCCTGCACTGGCATCTTTTGGGTGGAGCTTCTGATGGTCTTCAACAGTGGCCTGATGACACTTCTGTGCTTCCTGGGGCTTCTGTCCTCCTATGCAGTTATCCTTTGCCATGTTCGTAGGTCAGCTTCAGAAGGGAAGAACAAAGCCATGTCCACATGCACCACTCACATCATTATTATATTTCTTATGTTTGGGCCTGCTATCTTCATCTACACTCGCCCCTTCAAGACCTTACCAGCTGACAAGATAGTATCTTTCTTCCACACAGTGATCTTTCCATTGATGAATCCTGTGATTTATACCCTTCGAAATCAGGAAGTAAAAACTTCCATGAAGCGATTATTGAGTCGCTATGTGGTCTGTGGGATCGATTTTATAATGAGAAATTGAGAAGAAAGAGTTCTGGCACAAATTCATTAAATCATTTAACAAATACTGTTTTTCACTGATAACACCTATTTGTCAGGCACTTTATAGGCAATTAAGAGTAGTTATGCATAATGAGA
>NW_007002853.1:0-918 GCF_000164805.1 Carlito syrichta
TTCTCCTCCTAAATTAAGATGGTCGCAAATTACAATCCCTCCCCTGCTGGTATCACTTGCCAGAGGTCTTTTGGTGTCAGAAATTTAATAAATTATATAGATTTTTTTCTTCATGGTACCTAGCTGCTTCTTCTTTTAAGTTTTACTTATTCTCAGGGTGTACAGAATCATCATTAACAGGGACAGTGGCTAACAATGCCTGGGAATGTACAGGGGTTAGCAAGGGAGTTCTTTTACTTGGTTCCTCTTTTACTTTAATGAGCATTTTATCAACCTTTTGTTGTGGATCTAAGACATCTCTGACTATATTCCATAATTCAAAAGTATTTAAAAACATTCGTTCCCGACCATGGATAGTGTGATATACTTTCAATTTTTCCCCAACCTTTGTCTATGTTTCTAAATTAATGATGCCTTCTTCAGGGAACCAGGGGCACTGTTCTTGCACCAAATGGAGAAAACAAGATAATCCTGTAGAGGAAACTTTAATTCATCTTTTAGAAAGCATATGCATCAAAATACTTATGAACGATTTTCTTTCTTTAGATTCACTCTGACCAATGATCTTATCACGGCTCTAAAACTGCTTACCCTTCTTAGCTCCGCCTGTCTCTACAGAGGAGTCTGCAACACCCTAGGTAAGGTCCTATCCGTTCTTATTAAAGTAAAGCTTACCTTTCAATCCCCTGTTCAGGCACCACTTCCCAGAGTCCATCTCCACAGGTCAGGGTTTCCTGAAGGAGGAACGGCATTGGCATAGAAGTAAAATTGGACACTGGCTCTTTTGTAATGTAAGACCAATGCCGATTTATTTTTTTTCTCAAGTTCTTTTATACTTTTAGTTACATACACTTTGGCCTTCAAACCCAGACCTATTTATTTTGCTTTGATCATTGCTCTAACCACGATGACTTGCTG
>NW_007002855.1:0-689 GCF_000164805.1 Carlito syrichta
ATATTGCATATCTTTGAGATGTTTTGTAACAACAGGTTTCTTACATGTTCTGGAAACCCAATAAAAATGTGCATGTTAAGAAATTATGGCAGCGAGACCTCATCTCTACAATAAATCCAAAAAATCAGCAGGGTGTGGTAGCACATGCCTGTAATTCTGGCTACTTGGAAGACTGAGGCGGAAGGATCACCGGAGCTCAACAGGTTGAGGCTGCAGTGGCCAGGAGTGGCCACTGCACTCCAGTCTAGGTGACAGAGTGAGACTCCAACTCAAAAAAAAAAAAAAAAAAAAAAAAGGAAGAAGTCTCTTTCGTCTCAGACTTTTGGATAAAATTTAGGCAGGGGATTAGATGCATACTGGAATTTGAGCTTCAACAGAGAAGATGACATGGGAAAAGGAGATAAACCATAAGTATGCTACATTATTCAACCTCCAGGGACAGGAGGACATAAGGAGGATTCCATACTGAAAGTTAAATATTAAGCAACCTACCAGGACAACATGTGCCATACATTCGTGGGACAAGATTAGAAGGCCATAAAACTTACACCCCTGGTATGGCACATGCACAAAAGGACATTCCTTGAATTCCCTGTAACCTGTTCAGGCAGTAGAGTTTTTAAGGACTAATGCATATGGACTGCATCTCATACATACATTTTAAAATTATGGATTAGTGGGCAGAGAAA
>NW_007002856.1:0-793 GCF_000164805.1 Carlito syrichta
ACTGCATGTAGTGTGTTCAAAGGGTAACTGGCTTTAGGGCCAGAAAAAATGGGACTAGGGGGAAGAAATGTACCTGAGTGAGCGATGCATCCCAGGTCTTTCTTGGCATAAACTCCGAATTGCCGACAGAGAGCCAGCCTGGCTGGGCCACATTTCTAACCTTGGAGAGGAGAGCCTGGAGGAACCCCTCCAGGGGGCCTCGGGAACTCCCATACCAAAGTGGGGGCAGCCATTTGTGGGGGGATAGGGAAGGAAGGTGCCATGCTTGGGGGTCCCTCATTTATGGGGGGGTAGGACTGAGGGCAGAAGTTTTGCTGGTGAATTGGTCTCTTTGTTGACTTAGGTTTTCTTTCTTTCTTTCTTTCTTTCTTTCTTTCTTTCTTTCTTTCTTTCTTTCTTTCTTTCTTTCTTTCTTTCTTTCTTTTGTTCTTTCTTTCTTTCTTTTCCTCTCTCTCTCTCTCTCTATTGTATCCTCACTAGGTAACCCTGGCTGCTCTCAAACTGCCCAACACGGACGTTCCTCTAGGCCTCAGCCCCTCAAACTGCTGTGATCACAGGCTTTCAATTTTGTCGACATCCTGGTCTTCCTGCCTAGTCTTGAACTCTGGGCCTGAGACAATCCTCCTGCTGAGGCCTGCCCTCACCCAAGGTTTTCTAGATTTGTGTTGGGGTCAAGGTTGGGGCTTGCTATGGTGTCAAGCCTGGTTTCATCTCCCAGGCCCTGCCCATCTTCCCATCTCAGTCTGCTGAGTGCCAAGGAGACAGGCGTGAGATTCCCTGCTGCCCCCCTCCC
>NW_007002857.1:0-735 GCF_000164805.1 Carlito syrichta
CTCATCTGACTTACTCTTCACACAAGGAGACATAATCCTTAAGAGTACTGGCTTTTGAGTCAGCGTGCACTGGTCTCAAATCCCAACTGTGCCACACAAACTGCGTGAGATACCTACCTCTCTGAGGTTTTGTTACTCCATTCGTAAATGGATATGTTGACACACATCCTTATATGGTGGCCTTAGAATAAGATAATACAAAGAACCTCTCAAAGGGCTTGACATACATTAGAATATTCAATAACCAGTACTAATTATCATTTCTCCAGACATATCCCCTCATTCCAGATTTTTCAGCCACCTCTTCTGCTTCAAAACTTGCTTGTACTACTTCTTTTTTTTTGAGTTGGAGTCTCATTCTGTCGCCCAGACTGGAGTGCAGTGGCTGATCCAGGCAGGCCACCGCAGCCTCAACCTGCTGGGCTCCAGTGGTACTTCCACCTCAGCCTTCCAAGGCGCGCGCTACCACACCTGGCTAATTTTTTGATTTATTGTAGAGATGAGGTCTCACCAAGTTACCCAGGTGGGTCTCGAACCTGGGCTCAGGCAATCCACTCACCTCAGCCTCCCAAGGCGCGGGATTACAGGCTGAGCCACCAAGCCCGGCTTGTACTACTTCTATACCACTTACATACTCTCAGAATCATTCTCTCAGTTATGGAACTAATAATGAATGGTCTTCCCAATATAATAAATTATGCTAATAGTTTCCTTCAAATTTCTCATCCCTCTACC
>NW_007002858.1:0-497 GCF_000164805.1 Carlito syrichta
CAACCGGAGTGGTAGAGACGTCAAGCACCACAACCTGTTTGAATGGGTGTGGAGAAGGGATCTCCCAGCGTTGCCCCGTTTGGCCTTGAGTTCCTGGGCTCCAGCCCCCATCCTCCCTCCTTGGCCTCCCAGAGCACTGGAATTCCAGGCTTGGTGCCCAGTTGTCTGGTTCATTAACAACAAAGGATCGAGGCCTGGCTTGGGGAATCATCTTTGTCATCCCAGCCATTTGGGAGGCTGAGGGAAGTGACTGGCCCAAACCCACTGATGCGAGATGCACCAGGGCAACTCCATGAGGTCTCGTCTCTACACTCAATCCCAAATGAGCCGGGCGTGGTTGCACATGCTTGTAGTTCTGTAGTTCCAGCCCCTCGAAAGGCTGAGGGGGAAGGGTCACCAGAACCCTGTGGGGTGAAGTTCATAGGCTGTGAGCAAACCACCACCCTCCAGGCTGGAAGATGGAATGAGGCTCTGACTAAAAAAAAAAGGAAGGAAAA
>NW_007002859.1:0-767 GCF_000164805.1 Carlito syrichta
ACAGAGCAAGACACTCCCAAAAATAAATAAATAAGTGAACAAATAAATACAGTTCATTAACAAATAAGCTGAATGCACTCCCATAAGTGAGCTGTGACCATTTGGGTCTGCTCCTCCCCCTGAATCTCATATATTAATGTCACCATAAGAGTAGACACTAGAAGTTTCTAGAACAAGGTTTTGATAATTTAACCTGTAATGGCTTTTGAACTATGAAAAAAAAATCTTTACTTTCTATGTGCTTTTATTTAAGTTACTGATACTGTGCAAAAGATGTCAAGGCACTCACTCTTCAAATTTGTTCCTAGTGTTCTAGTGACTGTAATGCACATAGCAAACTTTTAGCACACACACAAAAAATTTTTTTTGAGTCAGATTCTCACTCTGTCACCCAGGCTGGAGTGCAGTGGCTTGCTCACGGCCACTGCAAACTCGACCCACTGGGCTCAGGTGATCCTTCCGCCTCAGCCTTCCAAGTAGCTGGAACCACAGGCATGCCTCACCACGCCCAGCTGAGTTTTTGATTTATTGTAGAGGCGAGGTCTCGCCATGTTGCTCAGGCTGGTCTCGAACCCCTGAGCTCAGGTAATCCTTGCCTCCGCCTCCCAATGTGGCGGGATTACAGGCATGAGCCACTGCTCCCGGCTACAAAAAACATTTTAGAGAAGTGTTTGCTGGTGTAAGACCTTCTACCAACAAACCTGTTACTAAGCATGAATGATTACTGGTGAACATTTCAAGCCTACAGGAACATACCAGTTTAGGGG
>NW_007002860.1:0-756 GCF_000164805.1 Carlito syrichta
ACTAGTTAGCTGGTTATCTGACTTAACAAGTTAGCTGACTACCCAGCTGACTAGCTAGTTAATTTAACTATATAGAGGGCTAGCTAGCTGATTTAACTAGCTGAGGAGGTAGTTGGCTGACTAGAAGGATAGCCAGCTGACTTAATTAGCTAACGACCTGGTTGGCTTGCTGAATAACCAGATGGCTTAACTAGCTAGCTACCTGGTTGGCTAGTTGGCTAGGCAGACATCAAGCTTGCTAGTGGGCTGGCAAGTTGGTTAACAAGCCAGCTTAAATAGCCAGCTGACTGGATAGACATTAGGACAGCCAGCCAGGTTAACTAGCCAGCCACCCTGCTGGTAAGTTGACTAGCCAGCCTGTTTAACTAGCTGGCCATCTACCTGACCAGCCAGCACACCAGCCGGCTTAACTTGCCAGACATCTTGCTATCCAGCCAGATAATCAGATGATTTAACTAGCTGACTTAACTAGATAGCCATCCTGCTAGCAAGCTGGCTTCACTTGCTAACCACCTAGCTTGACAGCTGGCTAAAAAGCTCACATAGCTCGCTGAATTACCTAGCCAACCAGCCCTCTACCCAGCTGATTTAATTAGCTAGCTACCTACCTAGTCAGGTGGATAGCCAGCTGACTTAACTAGCTGATGTAACCAGCAAGCCAATTGGCTAGGCAGCTGACTGAACTAGCTAGCTAACTAGCTAGCGTATGGTTAGCCCCTTGTATAAACTAGCAGACTTAACCAGGTAGCCAGCTGG
>NW_007002861.1:0-810 GCF_000164805.1 Carlito syrichta
AATACTACTTAAGTGACCAGACTTATACACAATATCTGTCATTGATCACTTGTCTGTTTCTCTACAGATACCTGGAAATGGAATTCCCACAGTTTGTGCACATTTCTGATTATACTAATTTCTGCCTAAATTTCTTTCTGCCTAAACCTGTTTGTGAAAAGAAGATACAACAAGGCATATTCTTAAGATTTTATGAGAATATTATTTTTTTCTGTTCTCATGCCAAACTCGGGATAGTACTTTTGTATCATTTTCTTTGAACTTGATTTTACTAATATTTGCATAATCTTTCAGTGGAAAGATGTTACCATGACAGGAGACTAAGATCATTAAAAGAAAGAATGATTTTATAAAATTTATATTCAAAATACAGATGATGAAGTTTAAATATATATGTATGTATAAATATAAATATTATATATACACATATATGTGTGTGACAAAGTATTTTTTATGTAGGATATTTTATCAAAGCTATATAGCATGCTACGGCTACCAGAGACTCAATCTGATAGGCTTATGTGGTCCTTTCACCTCAGCCTTCCAAATAGCTGGAAATACAGACACATGCCACCATGCCCTGCTAATTTTTTTTTATAGTAGTGCTGAGGTGTCACCAAGTTGTGCAGGCTGGTCTCGAACCTCTGTGTTTGTTTTTTTGAATTGTGGTCTTTATCACTCAGGCTGTAAGGCAGTGGCATGATCGCAGCTCAACAACTCACCACAGACTCGACCTCCTGGGCTCAAGCAATCCTCTTTTTTATTTTTTGTAGAGATGATGCCTCAATCTGTTGCCTAGGCTGGTCTCGG
>NW_007002862.1:0-935 GCF_000164805.1 Carlito syrichta
CCATTCATATGCCCTTTATCTTTTTGTATTTATATCACAGGCCAGATGCATACTCAAACTACAGAAACTCTTGTTTACCATGCTTACTTGATAATTGCACTTGAAATTCTAGTTAGCACCTCACATTTAACATTCCAGAACTAGCTTTATCCCTTCTGTATCCCATCCCTGTGAAGTCTTCTTTACTTTAGGTAATGCTCACTCAGTTCTTCCCATGGTTCAGGCCAGAAACCATGGGTCATCCTGGCCTCTCCTAGCTCTTTCATTTCCCACCTCCTGTTGATTGTAGCTTTAAAACCTACACAAAATCCGGTCATTTCTCTTCATTTTCACCACCACCTCCACCTGGTCCACATACCATCATTTCTCACCTGCATCATGACAACAGACTCTTGCTGGTCTCCCTGCTGCCTACTTCAATTCTAATCATGCAGAGTGGTCCTAAGAAAAATTAAGTCCAATTGTGCCATTCTTTGCTCTAAACCCATCACACTTCAGAGAAGAAGTCAAAATTCATTTACAAGATGAATTAAAAAATGCCCTAGCGTGTTGGGAGCCAACATCTATAGCTACATGGCTGAGGCCTGTAAAGGCCCATCTGGAAGATCGCCTCTGACATAGGATATCAGTTATACCTATAATATTGGCGTGTGATTAGTGACCAGTGTGCATACATGGCAGTAAAACTTATAAGTAAATCTCAATACACCTGATGGAAAGTGCATAGCAGAATTATTTCTCTCTGTCTTTCTAGGTTTTACTTCTTTCTAGATATTTTTTAACTTCTATTTCCTGGTAGACTGGGTAGTCAGCTCTTGTTCCCGAAAGCTGTTTCCCCTAGGGCTAAGATTAGAAACTAATTACCATGATAGTTTTGTCGCCCTGCCCCTAGCCAGGCAGAACGTTTACTTTTGTTTCGTTAATTACTGAAACTG
>NW_007002863.1:0-744 GCF_000164805.1 Carlito syrichta
GACCCCTGGCCCATGATCAGGAAACACATAACAACAGGTAATTTGTGGTAATAGTAAGCAATAAAAACCGAACACAGCAACTACCCCATTTATAATTTAAATTTTTATAATTTCATTGAGATTCTGATAATGTTTTGAATTACTTTTAGAATGCTGTAACTTTTGTTTCAAAGTATTATGATGGGCCCACTTTAGTTCTATAACTATTTCTGCCCTTTCTCCAAGTATTCTTTAGCAATCCCAATGACCGTACAGACTCTGGTGCCTGCAGCACCATCCTTTCTACTGCAGGAGAAAGCAAACTGGATTCAGAAACTATAATATGACAGTGATTTTGAGACGGAATGTGGTCTGAAGTGCCACTTTTAAAATTAATCCATTAATTGACTTCATAATTGGAGATGCTTTTACAAAATATCTCCTTTTTCTCCCACTGGTAAATGGTGTTGCTTCATCTGGACAGTGCTGGAGAAAGACAATACATACCCATTATGTAGTATTGATGAAGATTGTGTACATATAGCCAAAGCAACCTTCCCTCATGCCACCGGCATCAGGAAGTGGAGCTCAGAAACCGCATATCATAATTAGGATTGAACATAGAATTTATTTTTCTTTAATATCTTCTCCCAACTCTTGGACCTTTTCTTCTGCTCGGCCCCTCTGTCACTTGGCTGTGCCACTCCCCCAGCCCCTCACCCCCACCCCCGAGTCCCAAGTCCCTCTATGACCCCTCATCGGGTA
>NW_007002864.1:0-798 GCF_000164805.1 Carlito syrichta
ACTTACTTTTTATACAATCAGTTGTGCCTGATACTTCCTAGACAACTGTTATTTTGTCAAATAGGGGGTGCTGCACCAGCACAAGTAATTGTTGATTAATATCTAGTTCTGAATTCAGGACATGAATTCTGGCCTAGTCAAGAAATATAAAAAGAAACATTATATTTTTATCAGGAAATGATGACACAACATGAAAAATGAATTTCATGAATATGTACAATGATTACTTGTCAATGGGAAAATGGTGTTAAAAATAATACAGACAAGATGGCTGACATGAATTATACATTCTGTACATTATAATGAGCATCAGCACTCAAGTTGGGAAATCTGAAAAGTGATCTGTTTATTGTAAATGAATGATGCAATATGTCAAATAAATTGCATCTGTATGGACAATGAGTTTTTGGAAAAAGGAAAAATCGTGTTAGAAAACTAAGTGCAGAGATGATGGCTAAACTGGGGTCTATACACTGTGTACCTCATGATAAGTATTTGAGTTGAACAAATATGGGATTGTTTGGTTTGCTGAACTGACCATGGCCCTGTAGTGTCCAAAACTACTGCAGAGAAAATTTTCAGACCAATGGTTTTCTTTTCGCCAGATCAGTTTGCCCAACAGAGACAAGTGCCTTGAAAAGAGAGAAGTAAAATCTTCCTTAGCTGGAGTGTGGTTTCATGACTGTTTCTGGGTCAAACGACTGTTCATGTTGTAGTGAGGTTCTGGGCTGCAATGGGAGGAGAAAGGGGCTCGCAATCTAGAGAGTTACCCTGAGATGGAGAAAAGATCTCAATGGG
>NW_007002865.1:0-820 GCF_000164805.1 Carlito syrichta
AATATCCAGTGCCAATAATAATAATAATAAATCTCTAAAAACAACAGCACCGGTTTTCAGGGCCTAACACTGAAAATCTGTCAGAAACAACCACTCGAATATTCAGTGACTAACAGAAAATCTTTGACAAGCATTCGCCCATATATTTGATGCCTAACATAGGAACTCTCTCAGAAACAACCACACCCATATTCAGTGACTAAAACATAAAATCTCTAAAAAGCAATTGACCTAATATTCAGTGACTAATATAGAAGATCTCTCAAAAAGTACCATACCAATATTCAGTGACTAACAGAAACTATCTCAAAAACAGCTGCCCCACTGTTTACTGACTAACAGAAAATATCTCATTGAGAACTGCCCCAATATTCAGTGCCCAACATAGGGAACCTTTTACAAACTACCACTCCAATATTCAGTGACTAGCATAGGAAATCTTTCAAAAAGAACTATCCCAATATTCAATGCCTAACATAGAAAATCTCTCAGAAACAACTGCCCCAATATTTGATGCCCAACATAGGAAATCTTTCAGAACAACCACCCCAATATTCACTGCCTAACATAGGAAATCATTTACAAACTACCACCTCAATATTCAGTGTCTAATATGGGAAATCTCTCAAAAAGAACCACCCTAATTTTTGATGCCTAACATAGGAAATTTCTTAAAAATCAACACCCTCATATTCAGTGTGCAAGAAAAGAAATCTCTCAATAAAAACCATATCAATATTCTGTGCCAAAAAAGAAAATCTCCCTAAAACCCCTGCCCTGATATATCTGCCAAAGAAGAAAAACTTAAAAAAAAAACAAT
>NW_007002866.1:0-777 GCF_000164805.1 Carlito syrichta
CATTATGTTTTTATGAGGAGTATTCTCAATAGTTCGTCCCTACTGCATTTAAAACTTATAAGCACTACCAATGCTCAGCCGTTTTCATTTGTGAGTAAGCACGGAGAGCCCGTGAAACATGTGTTCAGGCGGGGACTTCCTATGGACATGTTCTTCAAGCGTGCGCTGCACTGCTATTCATTGGCAGTCTGTGTGAAGCTGGCTTTCTGCATGCTCTCATCCCTGATTCCCAGACCTTCCCTGTATATACACCATAGTAGTCCGGGAACATTTGGGGAACAGAGTGCAACTTCATGTGCTGCACTCAGTGGAACCAGATCTCCACAGCCGTTGGTATCAAAGCATGCTACATTCAACGGGGAATGCTGAGATGTTTTCTCTTTCTACACGGGAGTTTCATACTGAAAGCAGTGACTCTGCGGTTACATTTGCAAAGATGGCCTGCAAGCCGTTGCTGTGTCTGCAGAAAATACGAGTCTTCCCTGGTGGGCGTTCCTGAAAACTGCTTGTCCCTGAATGGGGCAACAAGTATTATACTGGCTTTCGCTTCTGTGTGAGGCCTGATTCTCCCTGTTTCTCTTTAAGGTCTATTAGACTACACTGGGGAGCAAATGCCTAGCAGAGCTGTATGAAATGTTTCCTACATCAAAATGCACAACTAACTGATGCCACATTGAATGAAATGGCCGACACACTGTTATTTTTGGAAGCCTTGTTGCTCACTATTGAATTCCAAATGTTTCGATTTACTCTTCCGTCTTCTGTCAAAAGCAGTTG
>NW_007002867.1:0-802 GCF_000164805.1 Carlito syrichta
AGCAAAGGGGCCCTGATCTACGCTTGAGCTCCATGTCAGAAACAAGTGCATGAGGCTTCTGGGCAGAGCAATGGCCTGATGGGGCCTAGATGCAGCAGAAAGACTCCGTGATGCCCTCTCACCTTTAGTCACACCCCTCCAAGCTTGACCTTAGTGTATGGAAGAGAGCCACTGGATCTGAAGGGGCCAAGTGCCCTCCTGTGGACACATCTCAGCAGTGATCTGTGGGTGCTAACGATGGAATTACAGGCAATACAGTGAAGGCCTGGTAGCAGAGGACTTAAGGAGCATATGATATGAGCGCTAATCAAACCTCAGAAAATAAATATGCTCCAGAAAATTATAGTGGGGAGGGGCTTCCAAGTTGGTTGAAATTAGCTTTGTCTATCCTAAAAGAATAGGCCTTCTGAATAGAAACTAGTTATTGTGGAAAAAGTTATAGTTCTGTAATCTATAGACTAGGAGTCATGTTCTTTGTACAATATTAATCCCTGATGAAAAGTCAGGATAAACTAGTTGAGAAAGTTGCTTCAATGTAACTTAATGTGCTATAATATAACAATAATAGCCTCATTGTTTGAAATCCTATTATATGCTGAGTACGCTGAGTCTTACAAATTGTCTTTAATCTTTATAGTAACTCTATGAAAGTGGTATTTAATTCTTGAAACTGACACTTAGGGAGGTTGAGTCACCTACCCAAGACCACAAAACTAGTAAAGGGCCAAATCAAGAATTTGAACATAGGTGGCTCTTGTTTAAACACTACATGATTGCCACTCATTAGCTATGAGCTAATTAA
>NW_007002868.1:0-783 GCF_000164805.1 Carlito syrichta
ATTATAAATAATTAAATACTTTACTTACAATTGTGATGTAGTTCACTGTATTATTTCTGTCATCTGCAGGATAACACAAGAGTATTTTTATCATAAACAACATTAAACTAAACTATTTGAGAAACTGATAATAAAGTTATGTTAACAGAGACATGAAAGCATAAAACTTTGAGGAAGAAAGGTTTGCATCATCCTATCAAGCAACCATCCTAAATAAGGGTTGAGGAGAAAGGTAACATTATTGGTTAAGTGGAAGGAGAAAGTTATAAATATCAGTTCTAGCATCGTAACTGAAAACAGTCATGCATGTTATCTTTCTTTTTCCTTCTTTTAGATTCCCCTGTTATTTCTTATAAGAAATATTAGTGAGTGTCAAAATTGCAAACTTAAGTTTTTTTGTTTGTTTGTTTTTTTCCAGAACACACAGAACATTTATTAATTAAGTGATTAAGTGTGCTGTTCTATATATGCACAGTTCATGGTACCTCCAAAACAATGATAATAGTAACATCAAATATCACCAAAATATGTCACAGAGACACAAGTGAACACATGCTGTGGAAAAATGATGTGGATAGACTTGCTCGATGCAGGGTGGCCACAAGCCTTTAATATGTAAAAAACAAAACAAAAACAACCAACCAAAAAAAAAAAAAAACAAAAAACGCACACACATCCACAAAGGGAAACTATAGGTACTACTACAAGAACAATGTTAAATAAAAGATATTTATATAGAGAACTTATACAATATCTTAGCTACATATTCCCTAAACATAAAAG
>NW_007002869.1:0-768 GCF_000164805.1 Carlito syrichta
TTCGGCTGCTCATAGGTCTTCTTTAGAGAAGTGTCTATTCATATCTTTTACCCACTTTTTAATAGGGCTCCTTGTCTTTTTCTTTTCAGCAGGTCTGAGTACTTTGCAGATCCTAGATGTTAGACCTTGGTCAGATATACAGTTGGCAAACAAATACAACCTCTGTGGAAAACAGTGTGGCAATACCTAACAGATCTAAAAATCGACCTCCCGTATGATCCAGCAATCCTCCTTCTGAGAATATACCCAGGGGAACTCAAATCATTCTATATAAAAGACACCTGAGCACACATGTCTATTGCAGCACTATGCACAATAGCAAAAACATGGAACCAACCTTACTGCCCAGCGAAAGTAGACTGGGTTAAAAAAAAAATGTGGCGCACACACACACGATGGGATACTATGCAGCCATAAAGAAGGAAAAAAATTACGAACTTCGCAGCAACTTGGATGGATTGAGAGTCTGTAATACTCAGTGAACTATCACAGAAACAAAGTGAGTACCATGTGTTCTCACTCATAAGCGGATCCTGAACAATTACCATAATAGTATAAGAAGGGGGTTAAGCAGTAGTGGGAAACTGCCATGGGTGGGAGCAGGGAGCACACTTCATCAATAAGGGTACCTGATCTCAAATCAGGTAGCGTGGGACCAAAGTGAGGCCCAAACTTTACCTGTACAATGATCATTTGTATAACTAACGCTGGATTGTACCCCACATCTTTAAAATAATTTTTTTTTAAATATCCTCATTTAGAAGCAGT
>NW_007002870.1:0-756 GCF_000164805.1 Carlito syrichta
TAAAAATCCTAGAAGAAAACTCCTTAAAAAAATCTTCTGAACATCGGCCTAGGCACAGGATTTATGATAAAGACTTTAAAAGCAAATGCAACAAAGTCAAAAATAAACAGATGAGACTTAAATAAACTAAAATGTTTCTACGCAACAAAAGAAATAACAGAGTGAACAGAAAAATCTACAAAATGGGAGGAAATATTTGCAAATTATGCCTCTGACAAAGGACTAATATCCAGAATCTACAAGGAACTCAAATAACTGAAAACACACACACACACACACACACACACGATCAGAAAGCTTCATTAAAAAGTGGCAAAGGACATAGATATTTCTCAAAAGAAGATAAACAAGTGGCCAAAAATCATATGAAAAAAATCAGAGAAATGCAAATTAAAACCACAATGAGATATTATCTTACACTAGTCAGACTGGCTGTAATCAAAGTCAAAGAACAACAGATTTTGTCATGGATTCAGAGAAAAGAGAATTCTCATACACTGTTGGTGGGAATGTAAACTAGTTCAGCCTGTAAGGAAAACAGTATAGAGATTTTTCAAAGAGCTAAAATAGAACTACCATTCAACCCAGCAATCCCAATACTGGGTATCGACCCAAAGGAAAATAAATTATACAAAAAAGACACCTGTCATTTATATGTTCACCGCAGCAGTATTCAATAGCAAAGTCACGGAACCAACCTAAGTGCCCACTAACGATTTACTGGATAAAGAAAATGTATATGTATACACCACGAGA
>NW_007002871.1:0-711 GCF_000164805.1 Carlito syrichta
CTCGACAATTCGGACTTTATGCCAAGAAAGGTCAGGGATGCATCGCTCACCCAGGTACATTTCTTCCCCCCAGTCCCATTTTTTCTGGCCCTAAAGCCAGTTACCCTTTGAACACACTACATGCAGTTAAGAATCTGTGTACAATTCTCTTGTTTTTGGAGACAGGATCTGGTTCTGTGGCCCAGGCTGGGGCCTGGGGACATGAAGGTTGTTCATGCCAGTCTCGAAATTGTGGGCTCCAGAGACCCTCCTGCCTCAGCCTCTGGAGTGTCAGGGATGACGGGCACCACAACACCAGGCCCCCTGTTTGGATGAATGCGGAGACAGGTTCTCCCTGCATGACCCAGACTGGCCTTGAGCTCTTGGGCTTCTGCCATCATTCTGATTGGTCCTCCCAGAGCACTAGGATTCTAAGTGTGGGCTACAACGTCTGACCTTCTGGTTCACTTTCAACAAAGGATGGAGGAAAGTCTCAGGGGCTAAACCTCATGATCCCAGCTATTTGGGAGACTGAGGCCAGTGGCTGGCCCAAGCCCAGGGGTCTGAGATGTACCCAGTCAACTCGGGGAGACCTCTTCTCTACCCTCCAGCCCAAATGAGCTGGTTGTGGTGGTGAGGGCCTGTCATTCCAGCTCCTCAGAACGCCCAGGGTGAAGGTTCACCAGAGCCCATTGGGCCGGGGCTGCATTGGGGCGGGAGCGAGCCACTGCC
>NW_007002872.1:0-753 GCF_000164805.1 Carlito syrichta
GCCACACCCCACCCAGGTGCTGCCCAACCCTGGGCAGGGGTAGCCCTTCCTCCCGCCTCTACTTCTGACCTTTTCCCTAGATCCTGGTATGCCCACCTTGGATGTCCTTGGTCCTCTGTGTCCCTTCTCATCACCTCCTGGGGTCTGGGGGCTCTAGTGCAAGGTTCCGAGGAGCCAATAAACTTGTGAATGAATTGATACTGGAATGAATATATGTGCCTCTGGCGGGGGGAGCGTGTCCACACCCTTTATTTAATGGACATCATCCCTTGGCTCGTGCTACATTGTAACTCCTTGTCTGCACCAGGCCCCTCCTGTTTTATTTACGTGTAAAACATACCCTCTTTTGTCCCCACCCCTGCTCCTTCTGTCCACAGGCAAATGAGCCAAAGTATGTAATGTGACTGTTTTTTATCCTCTCAAAATATGTGGCATTTCGTGTGTCTGTGTTTGTCACTCACATGAATGCTAACGGCTACATGCCCTGTCCTGCATCTGACTTCTCCATGGCACTGTGCCCTTAGAGACACTCCGTGATCTGGAATGTGTGTCTGGTTCATCGTTTTGGCTGCGTGTGGTGTCACATGGTCTTTGCCCACGTGGTCCCATCCTGTCCTGTCTCCCCTGCCCTCCAGGGGAACATTGATGTCTCTCCACCTCCTGAATTTGTGGTAGTTAGTCTGTCACAGAGGCTCACTTCGGGAGGGAGCGGGGCTGAGATACTAGCTGTGTCCCTTCCTGATGTGACTGAGG
>NW_007002872.1:773-6429 GCF_000164805.1 Carlito syrichta
TCCTGCCTTTTCCTGCTGTGTCTCTGTTTCTCCTACATGGCGTCTCTCTGCATGCTCAGTTTCATGGGGGTTGGGTTGCAAAGCCATAGTGGGACCTTCCTAACATCCCCTCTCTTGTCCCCGGAGGTGAGGACTGAGATCTCACAGAAGTGGCATGGCCATGACCCTGAACTTCTGCCAGCCCGGAGAACCCGCACTAAGTGGACCATGTCTTCCTGCTTGAGGGCAAAGGTGCTGATGTCTATGTGCTGGGCTGGCCCCTTCACGCAACCGGAACCCACACCTGACTGGGGGCAGCTGCAGTGGGTCCGTCCCCTCTCCTGAGGCACGAAGGGTCCCTGAGAACCTTCAGGCCACACCCCACCCAGGTGCTGCCCAACCCTGAGCAGGGGTAGCCCTTCCTCCCGTCTCTGCCTCTGACCCTTTCCCTAGATCCTGGTATGCCCACCTTGGACGTCCTTGGTCCTCTGTGTCCCTTCTCATCACCTCCTGGGGTCTGGGGGCTGTAGTTCAAGGTTCCTAGGAGCCAATAAACTTGTGAATGAATTGATACTGGAATGAATATATGTGCCTCTGGCGGGGGGAGTGTCCACACCCTTTATTTAATGGACATCATCCCTTGGTTCACGCTACATTGTAACTCCTTGTCTGCACCAGGTCCCTCCTGTTTTATTCACGTGTAAAACACACCCTCTTTTGTACCCACCCCTGCTCCCTCTGTCCACAGGCAAATGAGCCAAAGTATGTAATGTGACTGTTTTTTTATTCTCTCAAAATATGTGGCATTTCGTGTGTCTGTGTTTGTCACTGACATGAATGCTATTGGCTACATGCCCTGTCCTGCATCTGACCTCTCCATGGCACTGTGCCCTTAGAGACCCTCCGTGCTCTGGAGTGTGTATCTGGTTCATCATTTTGGCTGCGTGTGGTGTCACATGGTGTCTTCGCCCATGTGGTACTATCCTGTCCTGTCTCCCCTGCCCTCCAGAGGAACATTCATGTCTCCCCACCTCCTGAATTTGTGGGAGTTAGTCTGTCACAGTGGCTCACTTTGGGGGGGAGCGGGGCTGAGATACTAGCTGTGCTCCTTCCTCATGTGACTGACAGGTGACAGACTGCCCACACGTCTGCATTCCCCACCCAGCAGCCTCTGAAACCCCCCACACCTGGGCCCCTTGAGAACCCGAGTCCCACAGCCCCACAGCACTCAACATGACCCAGCTTCGAGTGTTTGCAAGACAGATGGGTGACAGCGCTGTCACATCCCGGGTCCTGATTTGCATCTCCCCTTCACTAATGAACTGAGTGTCTCTTCTTGTGCCTGTTAACCTTTTGGAGTTCTTCTGGAAGCTGTATGAGTATCTCTCCCAGTTTTCCTCTGGTGTGGATATGCCTCGGCCCCAGGACTTTCCCTTGTGTCTTCCCCATGGTGTGCCCTTCTGGGCCCCAGCCTGCTGCCTGCTGCCCCCACTCAAGTGAGGCCCCCTTAATGGAACACAGTAGCACGATCCATCTCCCTCCCACCCTCCTTCTTGGCAGGAGGGAGGAGGAGACCTGGGCACTGTCCGCAGGGAGCTGTTTGCTGATTGATGGGGTGGAGGGAGATTTTACACACTGAACAGACAGCAATGGACACTAGGCAGGTCAGAATGCAATCCCTCCCCTTCTTGGTCTGTCCACAGCAGATCTGTCCTGCAGGACTCAGTTCAACTGTTCCCACCTCTAGGAAGCCCTCTCTTACTACACCAGCATTCCCTGTCCTCTCTTCTTTTCCCTCATTGTCCTGGGAGTCCAAATTTCCCCCTCTAGCCTTGCCCACTTGGACTGGTTGCCCTTGCCTGGTTCCTCCCATTTCTGTGACTCCCTGAAGAGTGACTCTCTCCTCTGTGTGAAGAATCTAACTTCTCTTCCACAGCCTGCCTGGATCAGGTCTCCTTCCTTCCTCACTGGGAAGAGGGGACCAGGCATCCCTCACCTGTGCTGGTGGTGTTGATGGATACTCTCCTCCCTTACAGTTATGAGGGCCTTAGGGAAAGGGGACGCAGCCTTTTGAAGCCCAAGGTGATACTGTGGCCATGATGTCCAGCTGCCTGGTGCCTTCCTGCTCAGATGGATATCCAAGTGCATGCCCGTCCAAAAGTCAATCGTGCCTGCCTTAAGCCTTGGATCTTGAAACTAATTCATATTCGCTGCCAACATGTGGGAGCTACAGAGGGGATTAAAAAGAAAATAAAAATCAATCATCATCCTATTACCCAATGTCATCCACCACCATTATCTTTGTACATTTCCTGGAAGATTTTTTTCCCTCTGTGTTTTGTAAATATCTTGGGATCGTATTATATTTATAAACTTGCATCTTGTTTCTATGCATAAAAATAGCACACATGATATGCAAATGGCCAATAAGCACATGAAAGATGCTCAACATCATTAGTCATGAGGAAAATGAAAGTCAAACCCACAACAAGATACTGTTTCACACCCACGGGGATGGCTAACATGAAAACAAAATAGATAATAACAAGTGTTGACGAGAATGTGGAGAAAGTGAAACCTTCATATGTTGCTGGAGAAAGTGGTCAGTTACCTTGGTAAGAAGTCAGCTGGTTACTCACAAAGTCATCCACTTCCAGGGGTCTGTGTGAGAGAACACACAAAAACTTGTACATGAATGTTCATAGCAGCATTATCCATAACAGTCACGAGGTGAAAACAATCCAGGTATCCAGCAACTGATGAATGCATAAACAAAATGCAGAATATCTGTACAATGGAATGCTAAATTCCATCATAAAAAGGAATGAAGTACTGATGTATACTACATCATGAATGGACCCTGGAATATTATATGCTAAGCAAAAGAAGCCAACCATAAAAGACCACATATGGTATGATCCCATTTATAGAAAATGTCCAGAATAGGAAAATCCACAGAGACAGAAAGTAGATCAGAGGTCATGAGGGTCTGGGGGAAGAGGGAATTTTTTGCGGGGGTGACTGGTAATGAGTGCAGGGTTTCTTTTTTCAGGTGATGAAACTAACTTTTTTGAGGCGATAGAACTAAAATTAGATAGTGGTGACCGGGTGTGGTGACTCATGCTTGTATCCCAGCACTTTGGGAGGCCAAGATGAGAGGAATTCTTGAGCCCAGGAGTTTGAGACCAGCCTGGGCAACATAGCAAGACCTCATCTCTCTACAAAAAGTAAAACAATTCCTGCCATTTCTCTAGTCTCTTCTGTGACAGGGAGCTGTGGACTGGGACTAGTGTGGATTCCTGGGCAGATCCCTCGACTGGCAACTTTCCCCTTTCTCAGGACCTTGACTTCTGCACCTATAGCAGGTGGGAGTTGGTCAGTAGGTGACGTCTGGAGGAGTCTCAGAAGGGGCCTCCTGGATGGCAGGCAATGAGGTGGGCTGAGGGGCGCAATGCTCATCAAGACCACCAGGCACCAGGTGGCAGCCAAACTATGGCCAAGGGCCTAGACCCCGTGACTGCACCCCCTGGATGAGGCTCTGATGCTGGGGACAGACTCCGAACTCCCTCCCCCATCTGCCTGAGACTCAGGGGCTGGTGGAAGAAGGGACTGCTCTTGTGGCCAGCATTGGTAGGTGGGAGGGTCCTGGCAGGGAGAGGAACAGGACATCCCCAAGCCCCTCCAGACTCCATTCTTGAGGAGTAAGATGCTAATTGGAGAGAGAGAGAGTAGAAAAGATAGGAGAACCAGAGCTCCCTGGAGTCTTGTACAAGATCAGGCCAGGAAGGGGCTTCCCTGGATTTCCCACCATCCACTCCAGCCTCCTCCTTCCAGCCAGTCTCCCCTCATAGAGATTCCTAAAGGGAAGGGAGAAACTTGACTTCCCTCCTGTTGTGCTTGGGCTTCTCTACAAGGAGGAGGATAAGAAGGAGGAGGAGGAGGAGGAGAAGAAGGAGGGAGACAAAAATGAGGGGTCCAGTCTCTGTCCCCAGATAGGGAATGCTGGGAAGATCCCCAGGGAAGAGTCTGAAGTTGGATGTAAGAACCAGCATGGGGGGCTCAGACTCTTTGGAATGTGGGAGCTCAGAGGACAGGGTGTGGGTGAGGGCAGGCATGGCCCGGGAAGTCTTCCTGGACCAGGGGACTCAGGCAGAGGGTGTAGACCTTGGAACCCCAGCCACATGGCTGTCCTGAAAAGTCACGCTCTGGGGCAGACAGTGCCCGCCCCCAGCCAAGGTGCCCTCACTGGGTTCTGGGCCTGCCTTTTCATTCCTTCCCAGCTACTGTGCTCCATGATGTGCCCCCTCCATCCTAAAGGTGGCACCCACATTTTCCCGGGGCCCCACATCCCCCTCCTGTGACCCTCTGACCTCCCCTCCCCTGGACCTGCCTCAGGGAAGGATGATTCCCTGCTGCCCCCAGCTGTTCACTTTCAGCACCCTTAGGCCAGCTTGCATGTCTATCCTCCTGCCGTGAGCCAGGCCAGCCTCTTTGCCCATCCTCCTGCTGTGAGCCATGCTGGCCTCCATGACTGTCCTCTTGCTGTGAGTCACGCTGTCAAACCTGGGGCACAGGTCTCTCCAGCCAGGTGCCAAGGGCCTGTTGCCAGCCTCTCCTTGTAGTGCTCCTGTTCAGGTCCCACAACCCCACCCGCACCTGGTTTTCCTCCCACCCTGCTGGCCTCCCTAGGGCTCCTGTTCCTCCTGGACTTAGGAATGCCCGAATCCCTCCAGCCTGCATCTGAGCCCCTCACCTTGCTCCTCTCTCTCTCACTCCTGCGGTCTCACCCACGCCCTTGGTGTCGAACACCTCAGAACTGCCACAGCTCATGAATTCCACCTCCCATCCAGGCCTCTCCCAACCCGAGCCTGCTCCTGAGCCTCTAGCAGGACATCCCATAAGCATCCATCTCATCTCATATAACCTGTGTGTGAGAGAGAAACAAAGAGACAGAGACAGAAACAGAAAGACAGAGAGAGAAAGTGGCAAAGGAGGGGGGAGGGAGAGAAAGAGAGAGAAAGAGAGAGAGAGAGAGAGACAGAGGCGGGGGAGAGAGAAGGGGGAGAGAAGGAAATAGAGACAGAGAGAGTCACAGAAAGAGAGGAGAGAGAGACAGAGAGGGAGAAAGAGAGAGACACAGAAAAAAGAGAGGGAGAGAGAGACACAGAAAGAGAGTGAGAGAGAGAGACAGAGAGAGAGAGAGAGAGAGAGAGAGAAAGGGAAGGGGTGAGAGCTCATCTCCTAATGCTTACTCCCTCCAGCTCTGCTCCTTCTGGAAAGTCTCCGGGAATCCTCCCTGCTCCTCATCTCACACATGATTCCATCTCCAAGTCAGACATCTGTTGACTGTCCCCATCCTTTCTACCACCATCACTCTTGTCCACACCTCCATCCTCAGTCTCCTGACACCAGTAAGGTCTCTGCCTGAAATTCAGTCTTCACATACCAGCCAGGGGAGGGGGTCATTCATTTAAAAACAGAAGCCTTGTTATATCACCTGCTTACAGAGCTCTTAGATGAAACCTCCTTAGTGTGACTTTCCTGACTCTGCATGATCTGGGCACTGCCTATCCCTGCCCTTCCTTTGTCTTATTAGATCAAGGCCACACCAGCTGACTTTCAGCTACCCGCATGCCAGCTTCTTTCCACCTCAGGCTTTTGTGCATGCTTTTCCTCC
>NW_007002873.1:0-725 GCF_000164805.1 Carlito syrichta
AAATGAATAGAAATATTCTTTAATTTTTATGGAAATAATACATGAATGCAATAACAATTTGAATAATACTGAAATCCAACTCTTTCCACCTCAGTTCCCCCTCCAGAAACAGTTTTTAGCTACTTTGATGTTATTTCCTAAATTCTAAATTTTATCCTTTTTCTGCTGTATTGTGACATATCCATTTTAGAAAATATTTTTACCACCCTAGCTCAAGGAAGGATAATAAAGTTCTACTCCTGCTAACCTTCCTCACATTTTCCTTTTCAAGACATTATAGTCATTTCATTAATCTTTCTTATTCTGGTTTAGAACGTCATGTAATTTTGCTAGCTTTATTGGAAAATGGTAACACAGTGGCTAAATTGGTCTGGAAATGAACCACCAGGGTTGGAATCCTTGTTCTTCCACTTATCAACTCTGCAAAGCTGAATAATTTCCACAACCTTCCTATGCCTGTTTTCCCATCTATAAATCACCTCATGTGGTTGCTTGTGATGGTTAAGTAGAATAATGCATTTGCAGACCTTAGTGTCCAAAGGCAGATAATATTTCTCAAGAAATAGGACTATTTCCTTGTTTTATCAACATCCACCGTAATCTCATAATTTTCTCTCTGCACAAAACCTTTGTGCACAGTGCCCTTGCCTTTTCTTTCCCCTTGCACAGCTTGCCTCTGCCATTAACCTTTGCTTTTGTTTGTGCTGCAAACATTTACATTTTGT
>NW_007002873.1:2002-2819 GCF_000164805.1 Carlito syrichta
TAACTGATGTCTAATTATCAGGCTGGAAGTGGTGGTACCAGAGTTCTTGACTTAATTGGAAGGTGCAAAAAGATTCTAAACCCTTGCAGTGATTCATTTTTATAGTTTGGGTAAGCCTCCAGTATTTGTTTTTCAGGATGTTGTTAAAGATGTTAAAAAAAACTCAAAACATTGGATTAAAACGCAATCACAGATCACAGTAAAATAATAGTTATGCATTTAATCAGAGTGATAATCAAAAGAATGGAGAGCGGTATAGAAAGTTTCAAACTAAAATACAAGTTTTAAACCTTTTAAAATTGTTTTTCTAATTAGCCAAAAACAGAATAATGACAACACAGGAATTCTCTCGATAAAATGTAAAATCTTTGTTTCATAAGACAGTTATCAAGAAGGTAAAGAAAAACCTTCTGTGGTGTTATTGTTTCTCCTTATGGGAAGCCCCTTTGGATAATCTGAAATTCAAACCTGCTGAAAGAGAACCTGATTTAATCAGACACCAGAATAGAATATCCAGAGGTATGAGTGAACACTAAATTATAGAGGCATAAAAATGAACAATTTCCCCAAACAAAATCTTTGGGTCTTAATTCTAAAAACTCTCATGTATACACCCTCAACACATTTGCATGCCTTCTCTGCAACTCTTCTGTCATTTCTGAGTTGATTTTTTTTCATCAAAACTTCAGAGGACTCCTGGACCCTGCACATTCAGAAAAGCCAAGAGTACAGATGTAAGTTATGCGGGAGGAAACATTCAAGATAAAACATTCCATCATTTGCATAACAATAGATTTAGACCCAAAGAAAAAAATAT
>NW_007002874.1:0-5324 GCF_000164805.1 Carlito syrichta
CATGGTCGAGAGGGGCAGAAGGCTGATATCACTTGCTCCAATAGAAATCATGATCTTTACCCAGTGAAGACCCAAGAAGTTCTCACAGCAGGAATTTTAAATTATTAATAGTCTGGGTGCCCATGAAGAGGGTCCCAAAATGCCCATCGTCCATTTTGCAAGGGCAACACCAAGGCAAGTGTTCACCACTGGGATTCCCCAGTTCATATTGGAAGGGACAGCCATTATCTTGAGTAACAGGTGGATCTGCAAACACTACAAGAGCTCTTGGACATGGAGCCCTGGTTGGCCTGTCATCCACAAACTAGAAAAAACACCATGACCTTCTTTTAGATTAATGGTTTAATGGGTTGCAATGATATTCATGGATTTCTTACTGACATTTGTCACACCGAGTCCACTGACATCATGGACTTCTCTCTTCCATGGCTATGTTCCCATTTTCTTAAGTATAATCTGGATGTACTTGCTTAGAAATTTGGAGACATAGTAGACCCTTGGCTTGTGAGTTATGATTTTTGAATTGTAAGATCTATTTTTCTAGGCAAAATCAAATGTAAATGCCAAGCTTAAATCTTTCAATACTCACTGATATTAATAATATACTATATATATCATATATAATAAATCAATTTCACATCCAAAGGCCAATTATTTCCTGTACAGTTATGGCAGAGATTAGGGTTACCCTCAGTATCTTAACTGTATAGGAATGATTGTACCTTTGTATCTACATCTTATTTGCCAGTTTGACATCTCCAAAATCCAGAGGGATAATGGCAGTTTACGCTGGATTACTGAAAACATCATCACTTGTAGCTCCACTGTAGCTGTTATGACAGATTTTTTTCTATATCAGAGCATTTAGTAACACAAGTTGAGGTATATGATATGCAGTGTGGGTTTGCTAATTCTCTTTTCAAAACTCATTAGGAATGTAGATCCTTAACACTTTTCCTTGACATGGGAACAATACCAGTATTCATTCATGATCTTCCTCTCTCCCTGTTACTTCCTTCTAATCCTCTTACTCCTTCTCTCTCTCTCTGTCTCTCATTCTGACTCACTGTACTGTTTTCAGACTTCACCCATCTGAATATTCTGCAGAAGGTTACATTGCCTCATTCCATTCATGACAATGTGATCATTAGACCTTAAAAGAAGAAATGCCTAGTTTTCTGAATGCATTAGTGTTACATATTGTGCTCCAAGAGTGGAAGTGATTGCCTGTTGACACTAATAACTGATGAAAATGACATTGGTGATGAAAATGGCATCCACTGATGAGGACACCACTGGCAGTCCCATTTCTTGACATCAGCAATCTAGAGCAAAGTGAGAAATTTGTGGCCTCAAACACTATCTAAATCTCTGCCCACTCAGGGACTTTCCAGACATTTGAAGTGTTAAGAATGCAATAGTGAGAGGCAATAGGGACACAGATTCTTGAAAAAGGAAATATACCTGAAAATTTTGCTTCTTTCAAATCCATTGTAGAAGAGTAAAACATGCTTGTGGAGTGTCTGTCAGGCCTTACCAAGAGAACACAAGTGGAGACTCCTAGGATCCTAGAGAAAAGTCACACCTTCTCAGCAATAGAAAAAAAGATTCCTAGCAAGTCCTAGACCTTGGGGGTAATGGAGAGTCTGAATATGGGACATAACTGAGCTGGTAGCCAAAACTTCTTAATATTATCTATTTTCCATCAGATCCATGATTCATTCGGTCAGGAAATCGCAGGAGGAATCCATCATAAAATCTAAGTGGTACATCTAAGACTAGATAGGAACAGGTGACCCAGACTCACTCATGGGAGTTTCCTGTGACTAGTCAATTAAGAAAGAAAAGAACTGAACTTGGCTTACAGTTTAGTTATTTCAGTACATACATGAGAGTCAAGATGGATAATGGCTATAGTACAGTCCCACCCCTACACAGCCTTCAGAAACCAACACTTGCAAGAGAAAACTGCTCAACTAACCCAGTACTTGCACAATAGACTCATCAATGTGACACAGATGAAAGCCATGTATGGGTGCTCCAGAGTGAGCTTCCTCTTGCTGAGTTAGAACTGCTTTCACCAAAAAATGTCCACTTTTTCTGCAACACACATCAAGACTGAGTCAACAACATGGTGCTGTCCTTGGGAAAGGCCAACCAACCACTTGGTATGAAATTCCTTTCTTCAGATCTCTTCCACCTGCAGAAGACAATGTATTATCCTGCCAGAGATTGAGATAATTCCTGATATGTCTTTCCTGCCTGCCATCCCTCAGTCAACATAATCTGGTCTCACAGAATGTATGATTTGCCTGTGTGGCATCCTGACCAGCATCGCTTTAGATCACAAGACACACTTGACTGCATATGAAGGAGTACTGGAAATATTATCATGCGATCTGTTGATCCTACCACATGAGCTTCTGTCAGCTGTGGCCAGACAGACCCAGCATTGGAAGGACCTGTGAAAGAGGCAACTGAGGGTCTAACTTGGAGATGACACTCATGAAGGTGGAATTCTGTCTTCACGATGGTGAACACTTGTAGATGATGAACATTATACAGTCTTATGTTCACAAAAGGTGAAACACATGGGCTTAAAACTCAGGAAGAAAACCAGAATGTCTCTACTCACTCAAATTCATCTTCATGGCCCATGTGGAACATTTGTACTTATCATCCTCATACATTTTATATTTGTGAATCCCACCACTGGAATTTTGGATTTTTTAACCCACTTCTGTATTTCAGTACAGAAAAAAAGTCAATTCTGATGCTAGCTAGAAAAGATGACCTGGAGTTAACTTAGACTTCAGGGATTATGAGCAAATTTGACCACAAAACTGAGGTCTCATCCAATACCAGCCTTAAAATTGGGGTACTCACACTTTGAACTAACTTGATAAAAATGCTGGTGTTCCAGTGAATATCTGACGGTGTCTCTTTTGCTACATAACTCATAGAGGTACTATAGTTTTGATGACATTTTAGTAGAGAAAGAGGATGAAAATCAGAACCCACAAAAATAAGGACAAATAAAGGGACCAGGTAAGGGAGGGCCCCAAATGGGAAGCGACCATTTCCTGCTCATGGAGGTTTGAGGGCACACTGCTCTCCTGGCTGCTGGATGTTTTGGCCCTTTGCCATCACGTCATGAGCCTGATCCACAGGTCAATCTGACTTTTGGCTGCAGGTAATAAGGAGCCCTTCCAACTCTCACGCTTTACTTTCCACTGCTGAGTGACACATCTTACCCTGTCCTTTTGTCTCTTCTGTGGCTCCAAGTAGCAGTCAACCGATTCCACCCTCCTAATGCTGTTGTTTTCTTCAAAGGTCAATCTAGAGACAATTTACCTGCTGTGCATCTCCTGTAGCTCAGCTCAGTTACTACAGGTGAAATATCAGCCTTGTTCTTCCTACCGGTGACCAGAGAACTGATGCTCTTCATCTATCAGCTGATATGTGATGCTCACTGCCATTGTGTGGAATTCATCCAACCCAGATGTTTCCTATATTTTGGGCTTTCTAGAACAATTACTGGTGCCATCTGTGGGTCAAATGCCTTAGAAGAGGATCATAAGACACAATTTGCTGGGGTGTACTGAGGGGGGACAAGATAAAACTTAGGTGTGGTAGCTTAATGAATTTAACAGTGAACAGGTTTGACTGGAGACCAGCATCAGCCTGATTCCAGGAAAGCTCTGGAGCACACACCACAACTCTGGGGCCTCACTTTGGTCATTCTTACATCACTGTCTCAGTGGGTTTTTGGCAGTTGCCTGTACTGAGAAAAGGAGTGAGAGCAACAACTTGGGTCAGGTGACTGCTTTTTAGCTGATGAAAAATATCTGCAGATGAAGAAATCTAGCAGGAGGGAATAAGTAGCTTTAAGAAGGGGATATGAACAGTGCATCAACTTTATTGACAACCTGGCAGAAATCCCTCTAGAGAAATACAGAAGATTGTTTGAAATGTGGGGAAGTAGAAGTGACCAGAGAGGGCAAGGAAGGGTGTGGTGCTAGGCAATGGAGAGATGGTAGATAGTAAGGGCTCCAAAACATAATCTGTGAGAAAATGAGTGCATTAAGGGAAGAAAGGAGCCTCAGACCTATTTCAGAGAAAGGTGGCTTCAGGTAGGGCCTCTGTGGACACACTCAGAGCCTAGGAGTTCAAAATTGGAGTTTTTACCTAAATCCAGGGTGACAAAAGTACTTTCAGTTCTCTCTCTCTCTCTCTCTCTCTCTGTGTGTGTGTGTGTGTGTGCGTGCACGCGTGTGTGCGTGTCTATGCATGTGTCTATCTAGAGAGTTAGGGAGTGGTGCTGTTGGAAGTCTAGACACAAATGTTCTGGGTCTTAGGGACCTGAGAGTTATTTCAGGGAGTATCAGATAAAGGGGATACCACAAGTAGCAGCAAAAAAGAAAAAAATGATAATAAAGCTAAAATCACCAGGGGACAAAAAGTCATAAAAAGGAGGATAAGAGGAGGATGTCTGGACACTTAGCACCCAGGCCAAAGTGGAGCTGAAGTCAAGAAGCCTGTCAAGAGAAAAAGGGAGTTTGAGCAGAAAATAGTATTGGATGCCAGACTGGGGAAAGTGTGAGAATGTAGGATGGGTTGGGAGTGCTGCCTAGAGACTGGGTATAGCATAGGAAGACCAATGTTTAACAGAAGCTGGCACCCAGCAGGGACAGCTCTAGGCAGTTTGCTCTGAAACAGGAATCTGAGTGGGCAGTGGCAGTACCTTGTGGTTGAGAGGTAGCATGGATGAGAGGTAGCATGGAGGAGCCAAACCTCACCCATGTCCTCTAAAATAGCCTCCACCCAAACTTGCCAGTTAGCTAGAACCAAGAAGATGTGGTAGTCAGAAAAATGACCTAGCCCCCAGCAGAACCTGAATAGGAACCTGGGCTCTAGAAAAGGGAGGAGGATATTGTGGCCCCAAAATGCCTGAGAGATGTGGGGGAGAGTGTGCAGTCCCAAGAATAATGAGCACAAGTTAGCTGGAGGGCATGGAGGCCCTAAAGAACATGGCCACAGAACAGCTTCCTCCATGGAAAACCAGTCAAGGAGAAGGGAAGACAAGTGGAGTAAGCAAGCCCATTCACTCCAGGCCTCTGTAATTCTGTGGAATGCTTGAAGTCCTGATGAATCCTGAAAGGTGAGAGACAAAATATTAGGGTTTGTAGAAGTGGAAGAATTGGAAACACAGAATAATAGAGAAAAGTAAGAGGGGGAATAAGGGACCTAATTCTTCAAACCCAGAAGGACAGAGCACATGAGCGTGGTGGAGGGGGTTGGAGGACCCGGAAGACATGGGAGTG
>NW_007002875.1:0-1176 GCF_000164805.1 Carlito syrichta
GACAACTGACTGACTTAACTAGCTAGCTAGCTGACTTAACTACCTGAATTAAATATGTAGCTAACTATTTAACTAGTTGAATATCTAGCTGACTTATATTAGTTAACTATTTAGGTAGCAAACTTAAGTAGCTGACCTAAAAAGCTAGCTAATTAGTTTGCTAGCTGACTTAGCTAACTGAGTTAGCTTGCTAGTTGTTTAGCTAGCAGACTTAGCTGACTTAAATAGTTGGCTAATGAGATAGCAGGTTGATTTAATGAGTTGGTTAATGACTTCGCCAACTGTTTTAACTAGTTGGAAAATGAGTAAATTAGCTGACGTAATGAGTTGGTTAACGAGTTAACTAGGTGGCATAACTTGTTGGCTGAAAAGTCTCTGAAAACGTTAGCTGGTTTAACACATTGGCTGACTACTCAGCCGAATTGTTACCTGGCTTAACAGGTTGGCCGTTTAGTCGGTCAACTAGTTAGCTGAGTCTACTAGTTGACTGACGAGTTGGCCCGCTACTTAGCTCGTTTAACTAGTGGGCATGCTTGTTTGCTGCACTAATTAATCGGCCAACTAGTTGGCAAATTATTTAGCTGTCCTAACTAGTTGGCTGACAAGTTAGTTGAGCTAACTTATCAGCTGACAAGGTGGCCGATTAGTCAGCTGGTTGGCTAGCTGATTCAACTAGTTGGCCAGCTAGTAGGCTGACCAGTTAGCTGACTTAACAAGTCGGCCTGCCAGTGAGCCAAGTGAGTTGAATTAACTAGTCAGTCGGTGAATGAACCAACTTGTCAGTTGGCTTAACTAGTAGGCAGGTGATTGAGCTGAGTTGTCAGCTGACTTAACTAGTTGAAAAAAAAAGTGAGCCGACTGGTCAGTTGACTTAACTAGTCACAGGCCTGTGAGCTCACCAGTCAGCTCAATTTAGTAGGCTTGCATGTGAGCCAACAGCTCAGAAGACTTAAATATTTGACTGGCGATTGAGCCAACCGGTTAGCCAACTTAACCAGCAGTGAGCCGACAGGTGAGCTTCCTTAACAAGTTGACTGGTGAGTGAGCCGACCTGTGATCTGACTTAACTAGTTAACTGGCGAGAAAGCCGATTAGTTAACTGACTTGTCCTGTGAGTGAGCTGACAAGTTTGTTAACCTGTTGGCTGGTGAGCGAATCGACTAGTTTGCTGAATGG
>NW_007002876.1:0-1028 GCF_000164805.1 Carlito syrichta
CTACTAACTCTACTGCAGCAGGACACTTGCTGATTTATTTTTTTCAACTTTTTTAATACCCTAGATTTTGGCTTGAGGTGAAAACATGTTTTTTGTTTTTAAGCCAATCAGTTTCAATTGCTACAATTGTCACATTGATTTGCAAGCTTTCACACTGCAAATTGCAATTATCTGGGGTAAAGTAACATTCCCAAGGTTTCTTAATCACAAATTGGCCTGACTCACTTTCCATAATGTCACACCTCGTATTTACAATGTATGTCAATTATTCCTTGTCAGGGAGAATGGGCTTCAACGTTTGTAAAACAAAAGCCCCCCCCCCCCCGCTGGGCTCAATTTATCTTAATCTCAATCCCTAACCAGAATTACAGCCCTTCGTAACAAGGGGAAATAGGGCCAAGGGTGCTCTTAATGGAAGAGTATACTTCTAACAAAACAAATCCTTCCTTCACTAAGTATTACTATTTGGTAAGAATTATTTCTCCCATATAAAACTCTTTACATCTTCCAACTTCCAGGTTTCCAGTGGTGATATGGAGAGTGAAGGTCGAAGAAGCAGGAACAACAGCTGCCCAGAGTTGCCCTGCAACTTGGGGTCTTCAGTCTTCCAGACCCTGTCAACGTGAAGGCCTCTAAGGCTGGTTCCCTGTAACTTGGGAACTGATGAGAGAAGAAGGCCAGACACTGAGACACACTTCTCACAAGAGTACCAGTCACTGTGGCACCTATCACACAGGAGTGCTAGTCCTGTGTGGGGCACATATTATAGAGGAGGGCCAGTCACTGGAGCACACAAGAGAGAGGAGAGACAGTCACTAGGACAACCATAGTCAATGAGAAACCATCACTGGGAAACATATTTCAGAGGAAATCCTGTCACTGAGGCACCCATCACAGTAGAAGGTCAGTCACTGAGGCATTCATAACAGATGCTCTTTCACTAGGGCTCCCATGACTGAGGAGAGAGTGTCACTGGCACATTTACCACAGAGAGGGGACTGTCACTACGGTAACCATAGGAGAGAAGG
>NW_007002877.1:0-985 GCF_000164805.1 Carlito syrichta
TGAGGTTCCGGATCTCCTTGCTGATTTTTTGTCCTGATGATCTGTCTAAGGTTGTGAGTGGTGTATTAAAGTCCCCAGTTATTATGGTGTTAGAGTCAATGTCTTTCTTTAGTTTTCCTAGAAGTTGCTTTATGAATGTTGGTGCGCCTATGTTGGGTGCATATATGTTTAGGATAGATATTTCTTGTTGGTGGAGTGAACCTTTTATCATTATGTAGTGGCCCTCTGTATCTTTTTTAATTTTTGATAGCTTAAATGGTATTTTGTCTGAAATTAGGATCGCGACTCCTCCTTTCTTTTGTGTTCCATTCGCCTGAAAATTTGTTTCCCATCCTCTTACTTTGAGTCTGTGTATGTCCTTTCTAGTGAGGTGGGTCTCTTGAAGGCAGTATATTGTTGCCTGGTGATATTTTATCCATTTTGTCATTCTATGTCTTTTCAGTGGTGCGTTTAGTCCATTCACATTCAGACTAATTATTGAAATGTGAGAGTTCATCCTTATCATGGAGTTCTTATTGAATTATTGTTCTTCCACTTGGTTTTTTCTTTTTTTTGTCTTTCTTTTGCTTTTGGGGTTGGTTCGTGTATATTTTATTCTTTTCCCTGTACTCTTGTGAAGAACGTTGTTCTTTTTTCCTTTTCTTCTGTGTTTAGTACTTTCTTAAGTGTTTCATGTAGAGATGGTTTTGTGGCTGCATAAGTTCTTAGGGATTGGATATCTGGGAAAGATTTTAATTCTCCCTCACTGATGAAGCTTAGCTTGGCTGAGTAGGTTATTCTTGGTTGAAATTGTTTATCCTTTAGGACTTTGAAGATAGGGCTCCAAGCTCTCCTAGCCTGCAGGGTTTCTGCAGATAAATCTGCTGCTATTCTGATTGGTCTTCCATGGTGGGTGATCTGGCCTTTTTCTCTTGCTGCCTTTAGGATTTTTTCTTTTGTGCCTACTTTATTTAGGCGAATTATTATGTGTCTAGGAGTTGGTCTT
>NW_007002878.1:0-781 GCF_000164805.1 Carlito syrichta
CTATCCTTTCATCTTGGCCTCCCAAAGCGCTGGGATGACAGGTATGAGCCACCATGACTGGCAAGACATGCTTTTTTTATCATAAAGTTTAGAAAATGAGAGTAATATAAAACCAGTGGAAATTTTGACCTTGTTTTTGTAAGACGAATCCATTGATGCCTGAGTTCATGGACGTGGTTTCATTTGTTAGTTCCCAAGGTGCTCATCAGAATCAGTTGTTCAATTTGTCCTCCATGCACTTCGTAACTGAAAACAGTGGCAAACTAAGAGATGTGCCGTCAGAAAGCGATGTCAGGAATAAGCCATGATGGTGAACTTGAAAAGTGTAATGAGGCATGGGGTCACAAAGAAAATAAAAGATAAAAACACATGACATTGAAAGATGTGTGGATGCATGACTATCTGTCCCGGGCCGCTTATGGCCTGCCAGCCATGGGTTGGATATGTCTGCATTAGATTGAGCTGGTTCCAGTTGGACTGGGCCCGTGCACCCCAATCTGAAGCCTCTGGGTCTAACAAGGTGGTTGTGTAACCTGTACCTTGATCTTCCCCTGTTCATGAAATCTGGCCTGGTAACCCTGTGTCTGCATCGTCACTGTCCCCTAGCCCTTGAGAGTAAGTGAAGGCAGCAGCGACGGGGGCAGGAGTCCACAGAAGGGTACAGCTCTTCAAGGGCTTCTGCTGAGAGATTCGGGCAAGCCTGGAGCCCGGGACATCATACTTGTCCCAGTAGAAAGGAGTGTCACTCTTTCTACATGCGGGTGATGGATCATCTGTCTGG
>NW_007002879.1:0-480 GCF_000164805.1 Carlito syrichta
AGATGAGGTCTTGCCAAGTTGCCCAGGCGGGTCTCGAACCCGCGGGCTCTGGCAATCCACTCACCTCAGCCTCCTAAATCATGGGATTACAGGCTGAGCCACCGAACCCTGCCAGGTAAATATTTTTCATGCTGAAACAGTGAAAGCTGGATCTTGCAAAAACAGACAAGCCTCCTATAGATAAAATGAGTTACTCTAAGAGTTAATTCATTCATTCAGTCCTTAAGCTACTATTATGAAGTGATTACTACAGCATTGTTCACAATAGCAAGAACCTGGAAACAACCATGCTGCCCATCAAAAGAGGACTGGATTTAAAAAAATGTGGTACATATACACGATGGAATACTACGCAGCCATAAAAAAGAACAAAATCCATGAATTTCGCTGCAACCTGGATGGAACCTAGAGTCTATAATACTGAGTGACCTCCTCACAGAAAACAAAGATCCGGAATATCACATGTTTCTCACTCATATA
>NW_007002879.1:609-23572 GCF_000164805.1 Carlito syrichta
GTAGCAAATATCTGTCGGGGGATGGGAAAACACCTCCTATCAACAGGTGCCTGAATGAAACGTAATTGTACACCTAAGCCTTAACTGTACTCCACAAAACCATAATAAAAAATACTGATTAATAAAAAAAAAAGGAGACCAAAAAAGTAAAATGCATCTATCAAAAGTCTCTAGAAGAGCATGACATTAAACTAAGATGAGTACGTAATGAGTGTTGAAACTATACTTAGAGCCTTGCTAGATGCGACTGAGAGGTTCCAAATTAGTCCAGGGTAATTGCTGCTTCTCCTGTAGAGTTTGTCTTCTTGTTGGAGACATAAGATTTATGTTCATGAAATAGGTAACATTACATAGCTTTGGGGCTGTGTATGCCAAAATAAATGAAACCATTTTATTGTATTTTTAAGAATGAAGACAGCATGATGAGAAGCTACAGTTAAGGGATGCTTTAAAAAGGAGTAGGCTCTGAATTGGCCTTGGGTTTTAAGCAGAGTTTATAGACAGTGTTATTTTAGAATCACTTGAGGGGCTTAAACACAAATTCCCAGGTCCTGCCCAAATGTACCTTCAGATGAAAGAAAAAAAAATGATTTGAGCTTCCATGCAAAGGTGAAGGGTGTTATATTGAGCAGTCAAGCTGTGACCAACGTGTCAGGTCCATGTGGAGGGACAAAAAAGAGTAGTATTAATACAGATTTATAATGGATGGGTTGTTAGTCTGAGGAGCTTGGATAAGAACCTCTAGACCTCATCTCTACAATAAATCAAAAATGAGCTGGGCGTGGTAGCGCGCGCCTGTAGTTCCAGCTACTCGGAAGGCTGAGGCGGAAGGATCACCAGAGCCCAGCAGGTCGAGGCTGCGGTGACCGGGAGCGGCCACTGCACTCCAGTCTGGGTGACAGAGTGAGGCTCCAACTCAAAATAAATAAATATATAAAAATAAAAAAGAATTTCTAGACAAAAAGGAGCCATTAAACGCTTTTGAAAAAGTATGTGATGGGAAGTAAATGATGTTCTTAGGACAATTAGATCTAACAGTGTTAAACATGTGACTTATTTAGTTATGCCCCCTGAGAGTGAGAAACGAGGGAATAGGATGACAGGAAGAAGCTAAGCTCTCATTCTTACTGGATTGCAAATTCTGTGAGGATAGACTATCTATCATGTTCAGAGGTATATCCTCACTATATAGCACATGAAACACGTACTTAATAAATACTTGTTGAATGGATGGATGGTGAGATTTCTGTATAAAATCTAATATTGGATAGTATTACAAGGGGAAAGAAGCACGGCATTATGCTGCAGAAATGTCATTTGATGCTGAGAATGAAGCATTTTCAAGATTTTGCAAAGCCATCCACCCAGAGAAACATTCAGTCACTTTTCAATCATGTTGAGGGATGCTCTTTCTGCTTCTACCTTATCACACAATGAACTGAGTAAGATAAAGAAGTCATGTGAAACAAAACAGAGGAAGGTTTTCTGAAAGGCACTACTCCAGGAAGTCATTCTACCCTTGCTTCATCCTGTACTTTTGCAATTATAGTTCTGGTATCACCTCTGGCTAGTTCCTAGTTCTTCCAATATCTCATTCACTTCTCATATTTGCACCTTCGTCATTATCCATGATACCACTTCATAATGTTAATTCAAATTTGGGAAGGAGCCTTTTAGTACTGACATAAATATTCTATTTAAGATATTGGACCCACATGTAACACTTTTTTTGAAAAACCTCCTTTAATACAAGAATTAAAAGTAAAATGCTGACACATTCAGTGTTAGGCCTCACCTATCTGGAAAACTGTATTATCTGAGAGACACAGATAGGCAAGATTGTGCCGTGGTAGACAATTAAAATGGAAATGCAGACTCTTAAAAAAATACAGTATTTAAAATGCATGAGAATAGCTCCTCTACCTTTTTATTTTATTTTATTTTTTTTGTCACCATGTGGGTATGCTTCATTAAGGGGGTGAAAGGCATAGAATCAGGGATGCTAGACTCACCAAGTAATCATTTTGCTGCAGTTAGCACATTTCAGCAGAGTGTAGACTTTAAGGATGAGAAAGAAGTAAACGATGTTTCAATAGTGTTCTTTACCCCATCCCCTTGTTTCCCCTTAGATGTCTCTCAAATTTTAATTTGCCTCTAAAAATTTCTCTCAGTTTACGTTCTTTTCTAAAAAATGCAATGCATGTGACAACGTTTGTTAATCTGAAGTACATTTTAAAACATTTGCATTATTTTGAGCTGAACTTCCAAACTTCCATTCGCCTCTTACCTCCCTCCTACCTGTGCCTCTTTTTAAAGATAATGTGATACTTTTAACTCATTTTTATTAGGCTTCCAAATTATTTAAAAATTTGGTTATTTTATCCCCCGCTTTACTCAACAGTCGCTAAGTGACAGTGAGGATTTGCTTAAACAGTAACCAAAGGATATAAAGGAGATTCCAGATACATTCAAGAAGAAACTCTTTAGAGAAAGCGAGCAAATAGTATGATAATTCAAACCAGAGATTTCAAAGGAAACTCTAAGCAATCTCTAAATGCAAAGCTATCCCCACTGCTCCCTAAACTTTTTATGACTTTTAATCAATGACTTATTCTGATGACATATAGAAGTCAACATTTACAACTACTTACACGATTTATTTACTTTTAATCTTTACTTTGCTCTTACATTTAAAGAAAAACTCTAAAATGTGCTTGTATTTTTCTGAGTCCAAGGCTGAGGACTCAGGCCACTAGGACACCACATGATGCTGGTGACAGTAAGGAGTGAATACATAGCTCCAGCCTGCTTTCCCTAGCCAACTCTTTCCATGGGCAGATGTTATTATACAAGTCTTTGATCTCCTTAATTCCATTAAAAATGTGACTAAAAGCCACACAACATTAGACCCATACTTTGACTCATCCACTTCCTAACAGGGTAATCTTGGTCAAGCTTCCTAACTTCACTATATCTCTAAAATTCTTGTCTATAAAATTAGGAAAACAACACCTCTCATTTTGTAGAATTGTTGTGACAATTAAATGACATACAATTGATAGTGCCACACACAGTGGCTAATACTTGATGGTCACTTCAACAGCCAGTAGCATTCTCTTTCCTAAAATAAGTGAAAGGACAAATGTCCATCCCCATCAATGTTGGGGATCTGGAGCTGGAAGATATCTTACAGCTTCTCATTCAAATGGCATCTCCTGTCAATCATACTCATTTATTCACTCCACTCCTTCTAGGAAGGGTAAAAGCATCCCAAGTTGACTGTGTATTAAAGATCACTAGTCAAAAGCAGATTCAAGAAAAAAATCACTAGTCATATCATGATCATCCTCTTTGTATCTTCACTGCTTTAATCCTCATTATATCCTGACATCTAGTAGGGTGCTTTGTAGACATTTTCAGTAAGGATTTTTATAAATAATTTTCCTAGCCGGGCATAGTGACTCATGCCTGTAAACCCAGCACTTTGGGAGGCGGAAGCGAGAGGATTGCCTGAGTCCAGGGGTTCGAGAACAGCCTGAGCAACATAGCAAGACCTCATCTCTACAGTAAATCAAAAAATTAGCCAGGCATGGTAGTGCATGACTGTGGTTCCAGTTACTTGGAAGGTTGAGGCAGAAGGATTGCCGGAGCCCAGCAGGTTGAGAATGAGGTGGCTGTGAGCTTGCCAGTGCTCTCTAGCCTGGATAACAAAGTGAGACTCCTACTCAAAAATAAAATAAAATAAAAAGAAATAAATGATTTTCCTAAAAAGTTATGTTCTTTTTCCTTTTCAAATGCAAAATTATGTTATCTCACGATTCAAAGATTAATCTTCTGGATGTCATTTCTGAGTTACCATCCCCTCTCCCTGTCCCTCCCCTCACATTCTCCCAGCTTTACTTTCTATTTTCTTAACCTGCATTATTATCATCTTTATACTTATCACTACCTGACAATATATGCTACTGTGAATGAAATGAAGCAGAGACCAGGACTCACTCATTATTGTGTTTCAAGCCCCAGAAAGTAAATATACAATTTTTTTTAGTGAATAGACACAAAGTGAAATTCTCTTTTATATATATCATTATAATTTTGTTACTTTTTTCTGTGTTTTACCACATAAGCCCATAATTACAGTTTGCCTGTATTCAAATTGTAGACTGTCAGAAATGGAAGTAACAGTAACAATAATAGCAACAGCAATAGCCATAGTAGCACGGAGGCTTTATTGAGTGCTTATTGTGTGTCAGACACTAGGCCAAGTGCTTTACATGTCCCATCTCATTTAATTCTTACACAAAACATAAAATATAGTCATTGTTATCATCTTCATGCTGAAAATTTAGGATACTGAAGAGCAGAAAGTTTAAGTAACTTGAGAATAATAATGTAAAAGCTTATAGTCAAGCCTCTTATTTCAGAGAAATAGAAGGAAACCCAGAGAATTAAATCCACTTGTTTAAATCCATATGGTCAGATAATGTGAGATCTAGGTAGAGTCAGTCCCTTTCTATACTATTTGTATTACATCTTTGCAATTTATGACTAAGTCCCTGGTCTATGTTAGTATATTTGAAATTGCCACAATAACTGTAAGAAGGGCTTTAAGAAGGTAAGCTGTGCAAAATATAGCCAGACCATATTATTAAGTATTACCAATTTGAACATGTGTTTTTCTATTTGAGAATGAGCAATTTTACTCAGCCACACAAATGGAATTTGAACTTTAGTAAAATAGCATAATATTAAAACCCCACTTAACTCATTTTACAGAAGCACTTTTTCTCTTTTTTTTTATTTCGAGGCAGGGTCACACTGTCACCAAGGTTCATGAGCTCAAGCAATCCTTCTGCCTCAGCCTTCTGAGTAGCTGGGATTATAGGCACATGCCACCATGCCCAGCTATTTTTTTTTTTTTTTTGATAAAGACAAGTTCTATGTTACCCAAGCTGGTCTCGAACTTCTGGGCTCAAGCAATCTTCTGACCTCAGCCTCCCAAGTGCTGGGATTACAGGCGTGAACCACCATGCCTGGCCCCATTTTACAGAAACATTTGTTTCATCAGGCAGATATTTACTGAGAACCTGTATGTGTCATATACTCTAAAAATGCTGATGATAAGACTATGAGACAAATAGATACTCATAGTGCACACAGACACGTGAAATGACCAGTGAAATTCAGAGGCACAAGCTCTGTATTTGGGGGAAATACAGAGAGATCTGAAAGTACCTAGGAAAGCTAAGAAGTACAGCAGAGGATGGGGATTGGTGCTTCAGAGAACTTCTTATCGAAGATGTTAACTAAGTACCTCCTCTCTGCCACACACCTCTCGGAATTGCTGGAGAGAGAAAGATGAGCTAGATACTGCTTCTGTCCTCAGTGCTTGTGCCATCTGGAGAGGGGGCCAGATGATACCCGGTACTCATGTAGCAGAATAAGCACTATAATAGAAATGCATACCACAAACTAGGCAGTGCAGAGGCAGGCACTGTGACTGGAGACAGGACATTTGGGAAAAATTTACTCAGGTGGTGTCATCTACGTCTCGGTCTTACAACAGATGAGATAGATGAATAAGGATGATCCAGAACCAGGTGAGAAATAGAAAGGCTTTCAGAACAAGGGCAGGGACATTGAGGAGAAACAGAGCAAAGTAGAATCCCCAGATCCTTGAGTTATTACTCCCCATTAGGCTAAAACAAAGTTGCTTTCTTTGGTCTAAACTTTCACTGAAGATTATTTAAGAGGAGGTCATTTAATGGATCTGTAAACTAAAGGAATGCATGAGTTAAATCTCAACATAGCCAAAAAACCACTGCCTCCTTATGCTGACGATTTACAGCACCAGCACCTGCTGCTTGGGCCAGTTGGAGGTTTGGGTGCTGAGGTAAAACTCACCAACTGATGTCCTGCCATGAGTCATTTTGCCAGGTTCCACAAACCAAATTTTAATGTTCCATTAGCATCTAATGAGAATTACAGTCATTAGTTAAATAAAAAGAACTATTAGGTAAGAAGCAGCATGAACAACATGCAATCCTTCAATTTGGTGAACGTTGTCAGATGGTTTCTGGGTGCAGGACAGCTGTGCATCTAAGTACACAGGAGAATATTTATGTCTTCTGCCTTATGTACTTGTTTCTCTAATCCAAGGGCACAATAGAAAGTTGCTTTCAAAATAAACAGCGGTTGTGAAGATAGTGAAGGAAAAAAATTTGCTATAAGATGTTTAGTGGTGAAGATGTCTTGAAATCCAACAGTGAATTAAATGACAGTTTTTGAAAAATGCAAAAAAATGGAGAGTAATTGCTGTGTATTGAGAGTAGTGGCTCAGCCTGTAATCCCACACCTTGGGAGGCTGAGGTGAGTGGATTGCCTGAGTCTGCGGGTTCGAGACCTGCCTGGGCAATTTGGCAAGACCTCATCTCTACAATAAATCAAAAAATTAGCCAGTCGTGGTAGCGCGCACCTGTAATTCCAGCTACTTGGAAGGCTGAGGCAGAAGGATCGCCAGAGCCCCAGCAGGTCGACCACTGCACTCCAGTCTGGGCGACAGAGTGAGACTCCAACTCAAAAAAAAAAAAAAAGAGAGAGTAGTGGTTCTCTAAGTGAGGTCCCCCAACCAACAGCATTAGCGTCACTTGGGAACTTAGAAGTGCATGGGCACCACCCAGGACCTCCTGACTTGGAAACTCTGGAGCTAGGACCCAGCAGTCTGTGTTTTGACCAGACCTCCAGGGGATTCTGATGTGCCACACATTGAAGTTTGAGAACACTGAAATACAACACTACGACTCTCAGCATCACCTGTGAGAATTTGTTAGGACTACATATTCTTGGCCCCACCCCAAGCCTACTAAATCAGAATTTTGGGAGCGGGCCCAAATAAATTGTGGTTTAACAAGTTCTCCAGTGATTCTTACTCATGTCAAAATTTGAGAAGCATTGACTGAACTGTTGGTTCAGCCCTGATTGCATATTTGAATCACCTTGGGAGACCATTGAGCTCTTCCAAGCCAGATCACAGACTACGCCAACTGCATCAGAATCTGTAAAGGTAGTACTCAGACATCAGTATTTTTAAATATTCTTTGAGTGATCTCAGAGTATAGTTAAGGTTGAGAAATATTGTTCTAGAATTAGAAGCATTAAAGTGTTTTAGAATATGTAAAAACCTTAAGCAAATCAAAAGAGTGTTAAAACTACCACCCCTACACAAGGAAAATGTGCCTCAAGTACTCTGACTCTGTGCTTTGATTTTACCTTCAATATTCTTATTTGAGTTATTTTGATTACGCATAATAGTATTAAGTGAGCCTTATTACTAAAATATTATGTTAAATGTTGCATTTTGATTAAGTGGGTCTAAGTTTATTTATCTTTAACTTCTGGCCCAACTGGAACCTTTCCAACATTGCCTTTGACCATCAGTTATGCTGTTGCCTGTCCTTCATACTAGAAGTGCACGCTATCATAGTATGAATATTTCAGGTGACTCCTTTCTCTGAAGTGATCGTTCTTGTCCCCTCTCCTCTGGGGAGAGCCTACTCACCCCTTAAGGCAATGGCTCTCAACTTTGACTGTACAGTGGACTTATCTGGGAGGCTTGAAAAAATACTGGTGCCTGAACCCCACCTCCAGGAATTCTGGTATTCCATGATGGAGCCACGATGTGGGAGTCTTTAAAAGCCTCTCAGGATGATTTAAATGAGCAGTGAGTATGAGAACCACTGCTTAAAAGTCAAACTCAAATTCTCTCTCCTTCAAGAAATTTGTTAATTCCTCTCAGCTTTCATATATTGCCATCATCTCTGAATTCTTTTTTTTTTTTATTAATCAATATTTTTTATTATGGTTTTGTGGGGTACAGTTAAGGGTTAGGTGTACAATTACATTTCATTCTGGCACCCTGTTGATAAGAGGTGTTTTCCCATTCCCAGACAGATATTTGCTACTGTTAATCCTATCCCCCTCCCCCCCCCATAGTTTCCCAGTACCGTCAGTCATTTTCTTATGGTATTACATTGGATGTTCAAGGTCCATTATATGAGTGAGAACATGTGATACTCGGATCTTTGTTTCTGTGAGAGGTCACTCAGTATTATAGACTCTAGTTCCATCCAGGTTGCTGCGAAATCCATGTTTTTGTTCTTTTTTATGGCTGCATAGTATTCCATCATGTATATGTACCACATTTTTTAAATCCAGTCCTCTTTTGATGGGCAGCATGGTTGTTTCCAGGTTCTTGCTATTGTGAACGACGCTGCAATAAACATACATGTGCAGGTATCTTTTTTATAGAGTGATTTGAGTTCTTCAGGGTATATTCCCAGTAGGGGGATTGCGGGATCATATGGAAGATCGATTTTTAGAGATTTTAGGAATCACCACACTGCTTTCCACAGAGGTTGCACTAGTTTACATCTCTGAATTCTTTAGTTAATATTAATAGTCAATGATACCTAATTTAACAACCAGTATGTAGTAGTTTTTTTTTAAGTTTGCTAACTGTTTTAGTGTGTTCGTTTTTAATAACAACCTAAGTTGAGAGATGAGACTTTGCCACATTTTTCCTATTTCAGGTTGTGACTAGCATATTGTTTACTAACAAGGTTTGTTGTTGCCTTGATTATTAAATATGATGTGATGTCTGGAATTGTAACACAATAGAAGTGGAAGAGATATGAGATTACCCAGGATTCTCTATGTGTTTCTCGCAATAGTGACAACTGTTTGTTGAGTACCCTCTATGCCAAAGAGAGGTTAGCAACTTTCCCTGGGTCATACTGTGTGGCACCTAAAGGGGTCCCAGTTCTTGAATTAAAATAAATATACTATAGTTATACTGAAAGGCTCATATTTGTCTTATTTACTTACTTTGCAGGAAACCCAAGGGGTCAATTTGCAATACTTGGATTTCTGGATATGTATAGTTATCTTTAAAAGCTACAAAATTTAAAATTTATTATGTGTCATATACTTCATCTATAGTACTATATAAACTAATCTGTATTATTAAGGGGGGAAAAGCCTGTATAAAGAACAATAGAAAATAAAGCAACACCTTATTTATATTGAAGTTATATAATATATGACATCCACTGACACAGGTGTAAGAGTGATGTAATACTTCTCAATTACATACAAATGAAAGTTTACTATTTAACTGCTTTTGATATAGGAATGAAAATGTTTTCTAACTTATCAGAACTTTTCATCAGGAAACATTTTTTAGAATAGCAAAAATCGTATGCATTATCATTCCCATATAGATTAAATTGAATTTATAAAAGATTTTATAAATTTTATTATAGAAACCTAAAGTATATTCAAATGAGGTATTTGTCAGAGTAAGTCATGTATGTTTGAAAAAATACCCAATAAGAAATAAGTGTATTCCTTTTCTTTCAATTATCTGAGATTTCTTGTCTATCTCTTCAGAAACAAAATGTCTTCTATTTCATTTCCAGTTAAATATCCTTTAGATTGTGTAAATATGGTACCTTCCAATCCTCTTATTTCTGTTTCTTTCACTACTCTTCTAATCTAGAAATGATCAATATCTTATCTTTTCTTCATTTCATAGGCATCAGGATTTAGAATAATTGAATGAGCTTAAAAAAACAATAGCAAGAGTGATGTTTTCAGAAAACTAGGCAATCGTTCATTTAAAAAAATACGCATTGCCCACAAACTATGAAAAAAGTACTGGATAGGCAATGCGGGGAATATAAAATGTATGAAACATGGTCCGAGACATCTAAGAACTTATACCTATTAGATAAGGTACATGCATAAAAATTATAATGTCTAGAAAACAAATACAGACCCTAGAATGCACAGTTGAAGTGCAATTTAAAGTTATAAAGGAAAGATGAATTCTCTGCCAACTAAATAAAGAATTCCTTTATGGAGAAAGAAATATTTGAATATACACTTGAAGTACCAATACTATCAGACAAATTTTGGGGAAGAACGAATGACTTTCCACTTTGAGAAAGGGATGCTCAGAGCATATATGAAGATTGATTAACAACAACAACAAAAAACTAAACTAACGAGTGGACATAGACTCAATTTATTTACTTGCCTGCCTGAAGTACTTTATATATTGATTGTAAGTTTATAAGTTACACTTTACCCAGAAAAATCCCAGTTTGTGTTGGTTTTTTCTATGTAATTATTTATTGTGCCTCTTTTCACCCTCAAAAATATTCTTGTTTGGATGGTGGATTTAATGATCACTCTATTCTTACATGAATGTCCCTGCGTCTTGTCCCCATAAAAGGGTAGATTCAAAAGTTTCATGTAACTCTGCCCACATCATGGCTGACGGAAACCAGAGATTGGCATCAAAAAATAAGCTGAACAATCAGATTTCTATCCTTTCTTAGAAATGGAAAACCCAAGAAGCTCAAGGCAGGTACAGAAGCTGTATAGTTCAATGACACCACAGTTGTACAAGTCAGAATTATGAGGGAGCAGAACCTGAATGAATGGTAGCAGCCAGGTAGTTGTGGAACTGAATGAGGCAGACATGTAGGGAATAACTCAGCCACAATAATGGAAGACAGCTACAGTAAAGTTACCTGAATTCTTACTGGTAAGATTTCTACTGAAGCTTTGGATCCAGGACCACCTCTATATTCAGTCTCTTTGATGCTCAGGATTATGGTGGTTGTTGTTATTGAATATTCTTGAGAATCCCCTATTTTTTCACCCAAAATCTTACAATAATCCCTAGCTCAAGTGAGCCCTGTGGTCCCTGTTTCTGGTAAAAGAAAAGGGAACAAGGCTGAAGGCACAGGGCCCAAAGAGCAGGATGTTGCAATATTTCAGGGATGAAGCAATGCTAATTCACATTGATATCCAAGGAATGAGAATAGAAAAAAAAAGAAGATAATGAAAAGTGGAATGTATGGGGGGCTTGCTGACTGTTTAGATGTGAGAGCCAGATGAAACAGAAAGCCAAATATGATTCAGAATATTTTTATTTTTATCACCAAATAAGATGCCAGTACCATGAAGAAAAATTGTTCCAAACAAAAAATAATAATAAAGGGAACTATTTAAGTTCTAAGAGGGAGTATAATAGAGGAAATTATTTATATAGATGACAGAATACCTGATAACTCAAACAAGAAATAATAAAAACAACTTGGGGTTTAGCAGAAAGTTGTTCCCTCTCCTATGGTTGAGGTTTTAAGCACTAGGTGATGTTATCAGATTTCAGAATTTGAGGTCATCTGGAGGAAGCTACAATCAAGAGGGGGCTGCCTGGCTGGAGTTGCAACCACAAAAGTAGGGTGTGTCCAGCAGGAAGCTGGAACACTGTAGGAGATAAAGCCACTGGCCAGAAAATACCTTCCAGAGAAGGGAGAAGAAAAAATACCCTGAATTCTCCATTTTTCCTGCCATGTAGTCCCCTGCCAGTGCCACACATTGGCTGAATCCATCTAGAAGTCAATTGACAAATGAGTCTGGGAAATATAGTTTGCAGGAGGGCATGAACCAGTTCTTAAGGGAAATAGGTAATGACTGATGCAACATCTCACCTGAGTCAAGAGTGTAAAGCAGGAATAATATAGTTTTTGTCTGGATCACTTCACACACAAAGATGCAAAATAAATGTGTTTTGCTCAATGAGCCATTTCTGGGTGGCCCTGTAGGCGGTTGTTTCATGAATAAAATTTTTAGATGAAACAGATGACTTCAAATGTTACTGTCATGTAGTCACAACAAAAATATCAGACAGAAATTAATGTTCACTTGATCTGTCACAGACATCAACTGTATGTATTAAACCAGTGCTGTTCAATGTACATGTCTGGGAAACTGCCAACAATATTAGTATTAATTGTATAGATTAGTGTACTGGATTCCCCCATAAACATTCAGAAAATTATGTCAAGCGAAGAATACCTATGTAAGACTAGTTGTGTCTATTCATTACATTTCTTGGACTCATAATACACTAAACTTTCCTGTATTGCCAGCATGTAAAGAACCAATTGGTTTTTTTTTTTTTGTTGTTGTTGTTCATGGGACTATGATTCATTTAGCACCTCCTGTACAAGCAAGATACAGAGACTATAACTATGAATAAGACAGTCCTTGTGCTTCAAAGAGCTCTTAGGGGAGGCATACAGGTAAGGAAGCAATTATTATTCTACAATGGGATAATACCATCGTAGTGATAACCACTGAGTGATAGCTAAACACATGGAAAATGTGCCCAAGTCTAACTTGGGGATGTCAGAGACTATTTTCAAGGATTTCAGTGTAGGAGCTAAGAGATGATATGCATTTTGGATAGGTAAAATTTAGACATGAGGTGGTGATTATGAAGTGACCCAGAGAACATGGATTATTTGGGTGACTGCTAGTATTTTAACATTACTTCTGAAAAAGTTGTAGAGGAAATAGAAGGACCAATTTAAGCAGAGGCCAGATAATGAGTATCTGGAACAGTGATTTGCTGGTAAATGTTTACCAAGAGACTCTTAGGGGAGAGGAGGGTCTGATTTGTAGCATTTGCCAAATTTTGTTGCACAAATGTTCCAGCATAGTTAATTTCAAGCTACCAATGTGACATCATTGAATGAAGAATTGGAAAGAGATGGGCAGTGGCACAACATTATAGAGTTATTTGATCACCCAGATACAATAGATACAATAGTCAAATAATATTCAATAGATACAGATGCAAACTTCAAAAATGTGTGCTTTCATGTGCTGCATTTTGCTGAATACCCACAACATCCATTTATTCAGCTGTTCATTCATCCATTTACTTGTTAATTTAACACATATTTTTGATCCTCTATTATGTGCTAAACAGGGTTCTAGTAGCTGGGATATCAGCATAAAAAGGAGACAGGTTTTACCTCACTGTGGTAAAACAAACATTATTATTGTACCCATTTTACAGCTGAGAAATTGAGATGTATAAAGATTAAATAATATGGTTAAGCTCACACCATTATTGCATGGAGGAATCAAAAGAGAAAACAGCCCTCATTCTAAATCCAAGGACTTATTTTCATTATATCGTGCTACCTACCTAGTTGAACTGAATTCTATCAGAGCTTCTCTATTTTTATCACCATAAATGCAGTTGGATAAGTAAAATAAATTTATGTGACCTTTCAAATAAATTTAGGTCATTTTTCTTGGAAGCTTATCCGGTGTGAACTTTAAAATACTGCAATTAATAATGATTATAAGACCCTGGAACTCTGTACTAACTTCTTTCGAAGAATCCCAAGGAGCCTCTAAATGTATTAAACTAAGTTATTCAAGTGACTTAGTTACCATCTGAGAATAAGATGGACTTTAAAAATTACATTAATTGTATTAACCCTTTCAGTCCCGTAGACTCAAGTTTTTTCTTTCTCCAAAGAAAAATATTAATTTCTGTTCAGTTTCTCTAGAGAAAAATAAACTAATCTGCACTGAATATGAAGTCAACATTTTTACTTCGATTTAATCCTGAAGGATTTTTTTAAAACCTTTAAAAATGCTTTATGAATTTAAACATATGCATAGATTTCAATAATTTAGTAATGTATATTGCCTCTTTGCCCTATGTCCCATAAAAGAAAAGGAAATTATAAAGAAGTTGTGTTCTACCAAAAAGGCACTGACTGTAATAGAGGGTACTTAAAAGGCCATGAATTTGGAAAGCAACTTGTTTGCCAGAGACACCCAACAATAGCAGCCAAAGAGTAACTAATTCCCTTTATTTTATCCTTCAGACACTTTTGACCTCTTCCTACACCTTTCCAGCCATGTGTAATCTTGTAGATATCTCTTTCTTTCACTCATTATTTTCCCTTTGTACTGTTTCTATTTTGTTTCTAATAATTTTTCATCCTGTGTTTGATTATTGAATTAGCTATCTTCCCACCTCCTTATTTCCAACCTCTCATTACATGACTATTTTACTATTTATTTTATTTTGTTTTGTTTTATTTAATTTTATTTTAAGTGGGGGCCTCACTTTGTCACCCAGGCTGGAGTGCGGTGGCATGATCATGGCTCACCACAGCCTCTACCTCTTGGGCTCGGGTGATCCTTCCAGCTCAGTCTCCTGAGTAGCTAGGATTAGAATAGGCCTACAAGCACACACCGCTATGCTCAGCTTTTTTTTTTTTTTTTTTTTTTTTGTAGAGTCAAGATCTCACTATGTTGCCTAGGCTGGTCTCAAACTCCTGGGCTCAAGCAATCCTCCCACCTTGACTTTTCAAAGTGCTAGAATTAAGAAAAATATCAGGTTCATCATATCAGTTTCCAGCTTCAAAAGATATCAATGGCTTCTCAGTCCTCACAGGCTCAAGTTCATCTGCATATTCTGATTTTCACATTCTGAGTTCAAGCAAACTTTTCACCATTTCCACTTCTACTTCCTTAGGAGAACCCTTACAGTACACTATACTTTATGCTAGAAGTTCTCCTGTCTCTTTCTCCACATGGACTATGATACCCTACCTTTTCAAAATCTTCCAACTTTAGCTCAAATTCACACTCCTCTGTCATCATTTCTTTTATTTCTCCCACCTCTGACCTCCTGTAGCTCTTATTTTTCATATACCAGTTTCGACAATTAATTAAATGTACAGTTTAAAAAATTGCACTGTAGTTTTTCATTCATACTAAAACTTTCAAGACTATTCATTTTGTTTATACAACCACACTGTGAGGACCTTTATGTCTAAGTACACGAGAAAGGCAGATAATACTATTTAAATCCATACACACTGTGTAGATTCGGGCAAGCTTTTAAACCCCTACAATCTGTAAAATAGGATACTACTATTCACGTCAGAATTGTTGTTGGAATTAAATAAAGGTGTGTATGAAAAAAAGTTCACAGGATTTGGCACACAGTCGATTTTCAGTAAATGCCAATCATTATTCTCTTTCTCTTCAAAACTCCGCAATTCTGTATTCATATTACCCTCTTTATATCTTTTGCAAAAATGCATCATATTCCAACTCCTGCCACCTGGTTTCAACATTTCTAAATCCTCATGGTAGGAAGGGACAGCCTTTAAGGAGAAAACATCTATGCTCATTTAGTTCTCAGAGATGCGAACTGCCCTGCTTACTTAAGGCGTGTCTTCACTCAAAATCACAGCCAAGTTCATTGTACCTTTATGCTCTCAAATGGGCAGCAGCAAATGTTCCTGAGCATTAGCAATAGCCTATCTGTAAATTTTCATATGCATGAAATAATTTTTCATGTGTTTTCAGTGTATGCTATCTTATGTATATGAAAAGAAAGTTACCATTATATTAGGCAATAGCTAAAAGAAAAATTATTCCATAGTCTTAATTTCCTAGCTAACGTAAGTTATCTCCATTTTATCATCCACACAGAATACTTTACTGTTAGCTGAATATTGACAGACTTAATTCTAATTTTTCAGATTTATGAGGTTCATAATTATAAAACTTCAAGGGTAAGCTGTTTGTGTCATCTGTAATGCATGACTAGACAGTCATTGGAAAACGGGACATTGACTTAAAAAGATAGCCCCCCGATCTCACCCCCTAAACCTGGTATTGCTGTCTTTGGCCTAAAATCTTCACTACTCGTCAATCTTTGGACTTAAAACCTAATAGCTTTTGACATCCTTTAAAATTAACATGTATCTGGGAGGTGAATGAATGCTGAGACAATCTTTGTATGCACTTGGCAATTTAGGATAATAATAACCATACTTTCTGTATTCATTTCCTAGGACCAGAGTAACAAATCACCACAAACAGAGTGGGTTAACAAAAATTTATTATTTCATGATTTAGGAGGCTAGGAGTCCCCAAAATAAAGGTCAATTGTTCTTCTGAAGGCTCTGGAAAGAATTCTTCCTTGCCTCTTCCAGCTTCTGGTAGCCTCAGGAGGTTGTTGACCTGTGGCAGCATAACTCCAATATCTGCTCCTATCTTCACAAAAAACTCTTATTTGTGTGTCTTTTTGTGTTCTCTCCTTTTAAAAAAAAATATAAAGACAACAGTTATGGGATTTAGAGACCACTGTTTAATTTGAGATGACTTCATCCTGAAATCCTTAACTAAACACATCTGAAAATACCATATTTCCAAATATGATCACATTCTGGTTTCATATTGTCATAAATTTTGGGGGAAAATATGCCACCCACCACACTCTCCTTGAAAATTCTAGAGAATGTAGTAGCAAAGGCTTCATATAAATTAGCATGGTGAGTATTCATGGTTACAGATTACTAAAATGTTTCACTGTTAGGAAAACAAAAAGCCATATAAAACATTTACTTGCTTGATTAAAACTACAAATCTGATATTTTGGTTTTGTATCCATTATTATTTTTAGACTTAGAAATGACTATTTTATGTAAAGTAGATTTCATAACTGAAGCAGCATTCCTCTTAATTTCCCAACATTTATTTTTATTATCTTTTGTCTCCACACTACTTAATAAATAATTGAGAAAACAATCATTTAGAACAAAGTTCATCATGGTGGCACCATCTAGACAGCTACAAGAAATAACTATGGAAATAAATTCAGCTCAGAGTAGAGCCCCTGACACAAAATATTGCAAAGTTGATTCCAGAATATGTTTGTTTGGAGGAAGGGATGCTACTACCCAGATACGGTGGAGTGATATCCAGCTGTCTTTAAACTAAGTCATTTCAGAGTCAGTCTTATTACTAAGAGAGAACTTATGCAGGACTGATGCTTTTATTGCAAATCTAACCACCTTCACTATTCAGAATGTTTCCGAGTCTGGCACATCCACCACTTCATTAAAATGCTTTATTTCACTTCATTAGCCAAGGAGTAAAATCTTTGTTAGAAAATTATTTAGAGTACCATGTATATGGTTATCTTATTTATTACCATCTGAAGGTGGTATGACAAGTTATCATGTAAAATGGAGAAATTAGTCACAAATTTTGACAATAATGATATTTGACATTCTCATTATCTTTTTTTTGTATTAACTCCCAAAACAATAACGTGTTATTGCTTTAGAAAAAAACGATAGTGAATGTTACAACAAAGTAAAAGGTGCTAATACTTCTTATTTCTAATCTTTAGACCCAGCTCTTTCACCAATCTTTCCCATCTCTGTAGTTCCCCTCTGATGTTCCCAGTGGCTAGGGAACAGCTCATTGAATAAGTCACATGGACATATCTTCACATTTGAGGACGACATGGTCAGTGCTAAATCCTAGCCCACTGTTCAACTCTCAGTCCTTATGATCCTATAGCACATCTATCCCAAGAAATAATTCATCAAGACCAGGGGGGAAATAATATAATCTTTTTTATAGTACAGTATTTTAAATGAAACAGCTTTTGGTCTGTGTGGTCTCAGTGGGCACAAGGGGAAATTCAGGATGCTAGCTCACTCACACCAAGTTTAATAAAGGGTGTCCTATAAAAAGCTAATTTCTTGCTGGTAAATTGCTTTTTAAGTAATGCTTGCTGTTGCAAGAGACCCTTTCATAGCACTGACTCTGGGAGCCATATTTGAAAGGCTAGATGTGCTCTGTGAAATAAGGTAGGATCCAGGTGGAATTCTTCTTCTCCTCATGGGAAGATAATGTATATAACTAATATTGTCCTTTGAGACTAGTTTGCATGCAGTTGCTGGTATGGCACTGTTCAGCAGCCTGCTGCAGATAAGAATGAGTGATGATGCCCTAGATTTTAATGGAACTTTTAGAGTGCATGCAGCAGTGGGGTGCAGTCTTCAGCAAAGAAAAACGAGCTGACTTGCAGGCATGAGAGGTCATCAAGAAAGATAAAGAAATAGGACATCCACTCTAGGCTAGGCAAGGCTTTTTAGAGGATATTATGGAAATGAGCAAGAACCAATTTAATTTTTATAATGCCACTCCATTTAACTTTAAAATACAAGGTCAAGGTACTGTGTTTTTCATAATGATTAAAGATTTGAAACATTCTTTCTGTTGAACCTTGCTGCATTTGTTTGGCAGAAAAGGAATGTGACAAGGAATAAAATTGGGATCAGAAAACAACAAAAACATGTTCTATCAACTGCTCGATACAAGTTAAAAAGGAAAAGAAAAAGAGAAAATTCTGATGGACACGTTTATCCCTACCCCAACAGAAGAGGATTTATCTTCCTAAGGTCCTATTATTTAGAGTTAGTTTGATCCCAGGTTGGTGACATATCATTTAAAACCAAATGTGTGTGTAGGATCAGTGAAAACCACATACCCCTGGATAAAACGACAGATTCCTTTTTCTGGCGGAGAATATGCTTTAACCTATCATTTAGTAAACTATTCACCCTGAAATTTCTTGAAAGAGATACTGTTATTATAAAACTATCTTACTTTGCATCTTGTTGGTTTTATCACAGTTTCATGCTGCTAATTCTCAACATGTAATATGTCTGATATATCTGGTTAATCTATTTTAGTAATAAAACTAAAAATACTTTAAGCTTATGTATTTTTAAGTAGTGTTTCTGGATGTAAAGGTGGGGTAATTGTGCTATAGTGTAAAGGATTTTGAACTTGATGTCTGAATATATATCTCTGTCACAAAGTATGTGTGACCTTAAATAAGTTATTTAACTTCCTGAATCTTAGTTTGTTAAGCTTTTTCTAAAAAATGACATGCCTATTCATGTCTTTATTTTATTATCAGAATTAAATAAAATAATGAGGAAAAAATATAAACTTGAATATACTATACAAGTTTAAATGACTGTCATTATTTTCTTACCCTAGAATTTTGACCTTACTTTTCATAGAGAAAGGCTGAATCTAGAAAATTTAGCCACCAGGCAGCATTTGGCTTTAAGAGAATTATGATCATGTGTTTATACAGAATACTAATTATAAATAGTATATAGCAAAACACAAATTCTTCCAAATGCGTACTCTATACATTTTTTTAAAATGTAGTATGGTCAGGAGGAATTTTATCAACTATGTTAAATGAGAAAATGTCTCAAGAAATGAAGTTAATGACAAAATATTGTTGATCTAAGTACAGTAACATAAAACTTCAAATTCCAGGCAAATGTGAGGTCAACGGATTACATATGTTTTTTCTCACAAAATGACTTAGTTAATTTAAATATTTTTCAGTAAAGATAGGTAATCCCCAATTCTGTGTCTCTACAAAGTCTAAGATTCATCATTATTCATTCATCAATGATTTATCACCCACTTATTATAAGAAAAGCCCTGGGATAAGTTTTGAGGAAAAAAAAAAAAAAACTTAAGAAAAATAAAATGTGATCCTTTGCTTTCAAAAAGCTTTGTCTGGAATAGACAAGGTAAAGTTTTGCATTTAAGAGTTCATATTTTCCAGCAATGGCCATTATGACATTAAAATAGTTTCCTGAAATCCTTGCTCTGTGGGTGTATTTGCCTGGTGTTCTAAAATTGTTTGAAAACTTTGTTATATGACTAAGTAAAATCACTAGATGCTAATCAGTAGCTTTAGAGATGACAGAGTCATTAGATGACATATTTTTCAACTACTTTACCTAATAGACAAGAATACTGAGCTGCATTTCTTAAATTTAGATATCTGGTTGAGGATACATAGTAGCAGGGCTAAATCAAGAACCTCTTGGTGTTAGAGTTTTTGTCTATGCATGAATTTGTTTTGGGATTTAAAACATTGCTTGTTTGCTAAGTTAAATAGAAAATCTGTTTTACTCTGAGGGGGAAAAACAGCTACAAAAATAGACTTAACTTCTAAACTATGGGTCATAACGAACTAAAGAAATAATTTCTCTAGCAATAAAAGCTAACACTTTCCATAGAGCCAGAAAGGCTTGGTGAAGAGGACAAATAAATGTCTTAGGTGTCTACCATATGTATAGAGAAAGCTAAATGAATAAACCAGATACAAGACAGACAGCAACTCAAAATACTAGTAACAATAATACTACTAATATTAAAGTTTTCATGAATTAGTTGCCTACCGTGGTCATAATGATTAGGTACTTCATGACTGCTTTCTCACATTAATCACATGAAGAACAGATTACTTCTTCATAGACAGTTTAATGAAAGGTGGGGAAGTGCATGGGCAAAATAAATTTAGAAGTATCATGCCCACCACATGGACTGTTGCCATCCAGAGAACTAGAGCTCGAGCCCTCATGGAAGACAAATGGAACTATCATCCTTATTCAAAGAAAAAAAAAAAAAACCCAGACATACCGGTGCTTATAGAATGGAATGTGAGATAAAAAGAGAAGCTTTCATCATGGGATTAACAGGATGAAATATTTCTTCAATTTTGTGATTGAGAAGCTTAACTAATGCCAGTGTTTTCACTGCTAGATACGCAGATAATATGTAACCTTATACAACCTTGGTAAGGGCAAATCAGCATTTCTTCCAGGCCTAGAAGGTGGATGACCATGAAGGTCTCCATTCTCTTGAGAAGATATTCAAGCACTTCACTGCCCTTTTAATAGTTGGTTCAGTATTCACCAAGAAAAGTAGATGGTATTGTTTTTGCAGACCCTTCTAAGGATAATTTATTCTGATGAGCAGAGACATACCTTTAGTGCATAAATTGTTCCCTTTGCACTTTTTGTGATAAACATCACCATAGAGAACAAACACGAAGTAATGACATTGAATTAAAAGACACTGGAGAGGCAACAGCAACCGGCATTTATTAAACTAAAAGGACGATACAAACTGATATGCCTTGCATTTTGCTCTGACGATTAACAGGCTGAGTCAGGGGGGTTAGGAGATTTTTCAATTGGAAATTCCCAGTTATGGCCTGGGTGCACTCAGAAAAGAATGGCTTGCAGGAATCTCACCTTCTTTGCACATGCCAAATTGCTTGCCATGTTCTATCAAAAAGGTGTAGTTTCCAGATAATGTGATCAAGAAATCATGATCTCAATGCCTAATTAACCCATAGAATTTCTCAGAACAGTAAGTGCATGACAACCTTGACTTTTGTGCATGTGGTAATGAGAAGTAATTACACAATATTTTTTCACCCACTTTTTGGATTCATATAATATCAGTGAAATAATGTCAGACTGGTATATCCATGAATTTATGCTTCATGAATAAGTATTCAATAAATAGTGTATTAAATCAACAGAATTGATATTTACCTCTAAGAGCTTCAAAAATATCATCGAAGACAAAGTTACTGAAGTTGTCACTGTTCTTTCTGAGCCTTTGTTGTGCCAGGAGGAACAGATGGTAAAATCCAAAGTGATTAGAGAATCAGTGGGGTGGGGGTAACATCGGGGGACCTGCCCAGTGAGACCTGCTATCATCTTTCCTGAGCAGTATATTAACCCATAACACTTTTAGAAATCTACACCTCTAAGTTGCTTGACATCCAAGACACACCTGATGCTCCCTACATTTTGAAATGTTTTTTATTGTTGTTTTTCAGCAGTATCCTCTGGTCTGTTTACAACTCAACTATCAAAATTTAAAATACAAGTAAAAGTGCCCCTTTTCTCCCGTTCAAATTCTTTTTGTTTTATTGAGGTATAATTTACATTAAAAATTTACCATTTTAAGTGTACAGTTCAATGAGTTTTGACAAATATATGCAGTCCTGTAACCACCACCACGATCAAGATATAGAATATTTTCATTATCCCCAAAAGCTTCCTTGTGCCAGTCTTCCTGCCCATTCAGCCCCTAACAACCACTGATGTATAAAAATACTTTTAATCTGAAAAGCATTATATGTATAACAGTATCAGTGATAATAGAAACAAGATTTATTCATTGATTCACTATATTTCTGAGCGCCTATATGTGCCAGTTTGTTTGCAACCCATTATACTATAGCCAACCCTCACCCCTCAAGGGGTAAACTGGTAGCAGAGACAGACAAATGACCAGTCTCTATACCAGATCTATCTAATAGATGAATCTGAAATACAAGAGATGCACTACAATGTGACTTTTTTTTTCTTTTTTTTATATTCAATATTTTTTATTATGATATTGTGGGGGTACAGTTAAGGGTTAGGTATACAAATACGTTTCGTTCAGGCACCCTTGTTGATAAGAGGTGTTTCCCCGTCCCCAGACAGATATTTACTACCGTTAATCCCATCTCCCTCTCCCCCACATAGTTTCCCACTACTGTCAGTCATTTTCTTATAGTATTACATTGGATGTTCAAGGTCCATTATATGAGTGAAAACATGTGATACTCAGATCTTTGTTTCTGTGAGAGGTCACTCAGTTTTATAGACTCTAGTTCCATCCAGGTTGCTGTGAAATTCATGATTTTGTTCTTTTATGGCTGAGTAGTATTCCATCATGTATATGTACCACGTTTTTTAATCCAGTCCTCTTTTGATGGGCAGCATGGTTGCTTCCAGGTTCTTGCTATTGTGAACAATGCTGTGATAAACATATGCATGCAGGTATCTTTTTATAGAGTGATTTGAGTTCTTCAGGATATATTCTCAGTAGGGGGATTGCGGGGTCATATGGGAGGTTGATATTTAGAGCTTTTAGGAATCACCACACTGCTTTCCACCACACTGCTTTCCAACAGAGGTTGCACTAGTTTACACTCCCACCAACAGTGCAGAAGTGTTCCCTTTTCGCCACATCCTCTCCAACAGCTGTTATTTTTTGAGTTGTTGATAATTGCCATTCTGACGGGAGTTAGGTGGTATCTCAGTGTGTTTTTGATTTGGGTATACAACAGTGTGTTTTTGATTTGGGTGTGTTTTTGATAATTAGTGAGGTTGAACATTTCTTCATGTGTCTGTTCGGTGCTCGGATGTCTTCCTTTGTGAAGTGTCTGTTCATATCTTTTGCCCATTTTATAATGGGATTGTTTGTTTTTTTCTTTTCAGCACATTTGAGTTCCTTGCAGATTCAAGTTGTTAAGCCTTTGTCAGACCTGGTGTTGGCAAATACTTTTTCCCAGTCTGTAGGCTGTCTCCCTGCTCTCTGA
>NW_007002879.1:23922-42473 GCF_000164805.1 Carlito syrichta
GTGCTTATGCTTGATTTATGGCCAATTATGTGGTCAATCTTAGAATACATTCCATGTGGTGATGAGTAGAATGTGGATTCTGTGGTCTTTGGATGGAGTGTTCTATAGGTATCAATTAAGTTCATTTGTTCTAGAGTCATATTCAGGTTCTGGATCTCCTTGATGATTTTTTGTCCTGATGATCTGTCTAGGGTTGTGAGTGGGGTATTAAAGTCCCCAGTTATGATGGTGTTAGTTAAAATAAGAGATCAGACTAAAGTCACTTCAGCTCTGATCTCTGACCTCTCCCCTTTGTTTTTCATTGCAAGTAGCTAGGTTTGTTTGTTTTTTTAGTCTACTCCCTGGGGTTGCTTTTGTCTGATTCAGCATAGGGGTGGGGCTTTGTCTCCTGTTTAGGGATGTTACCTTAGGAACTGAGGTGGGATTTGTTGATAGGTGGGTGGGGCAATGGAAGTCTCTGCCTGGAGAATGGCTGAGGCAGTTTTTGCAGAGCCGTTTCTCTCTGGTTGTCTGGGTCCCCAAGCTTGGGGTCACACACTGAGTGCCTCAGCCATGGTGGGCCCAGAGCTCCAGAGCTCCAAAGCTCCAAAAGGCAGGCAGTGAGCGGCGAGAGTGGCCCTGGGCCACCACAGGGCACTTCAGCCAGGAATGGGACCGGTGTCTCTGAGGGGCGGGTGCCCAGAGTCTCCCTGAGTGACCGGCGGCTTGGTGCTGGGTGCTGGGCGAGAGACAATGTAGCCAGAGAGGGAGCTGAGCTGAGACCCGAGACTCCCATGCATGCAGTGGAACAACAGCAGCAGGGCACAGCAATATCCGGCCCTGCGTGGGACAGAAGGTCCCCAGGCCTCAGACCAGCATGGCTGGTGGTGGGCTGGGGGATGGGGGAAGAAAAGTAAGAGTTTTTTTGGGAACTCAAGTTCGGAGAATCTCACAAGTCCACCTATGCTGTCACCATCTTGAATCCGGATCCTCACAATGTGACTATTGAGCACTTGAAATGTACTTAGTGAAACTGAAGAACTGAAGTTTTAACTTTATTTCATTTTAACTAATTTAAATTTATATAGCCACATGAAGCTAAAGGCTATCCTACTGGAAAGCACAGCTTCTATATACAGTAACATGATAATATGATACATGGTAAAGCAAGAATTTAACCAATGGCTAAAGCTTTTACCTCACCAGGTTTACTAGTGTTACCTTATATAAAAAGTAAACTTAGAATAGAAAAATAAATTATTTAAATAGATAGAGACCTGAGAAAATTTTCTTCTCAAGGAAGCACACATGAACTCGTATTCAAACAATGTAAAAAAAATGACATTTGAGGGTAATTAATGAAGATTTCCTTTGGGTTTCTCATGCTTATTCTATACATAAATGTCTAATTTTATGTAGGGCCCAATAAATTGCAGCTTTTGATGTAATCATTTAATGATCAAACATTACATGTTCTTTAACCTATTACTTGTTCTGATAAAGACATAGATTGAGTAGAACTCATCTAAGTTATCGGAACAATTTTTATTCTTACGTTAGACAAGGCATTTAAGTTTTTAAATATTCACTTTATAGTAGGTCAAGAGTATTGTATAACATCACCTCTGAGAGTTTACCTGTCATGTATCCCAAAGATCACAACTCAACTATCAGATATATTGTTATGTCTGTTTCTAATTGTGCATGAATTTTCCAAGTTACACAATTGGAAACTGCATTCTGGTTATCATCTTAAAGAGGTTTTAACCATGTCCTCATTATGAAGTCATGTTATGTGACGTCTCCAACTCCCAAAAAAGTATTCAAAATTGTAACTTTCTTCAGAGAAACAAATTCTCCATTTTCGGATTTTGAATACCCATTAGCCATATGATTGTGATAAAAATTTGCAACTTAGAGGGACACAAGAAGAAAACAGCTAAAAAGCAACTTGCGCAAGACCCCGTCTCTACAATCAATCAACCAATAAGCAAGTTGAGTGGGGTGGCACATGCCTGCGGTTCCAGCTACTGGGAAGGCTGAGGCAGAAGGATCACCTGAGCCTGGCAGGTCGAGGTTGTGGCGGCTGTGAGCATGCCACTGCACTCCATCGTAGGAGACAGGTAGACTCCTACTCAAAAAAAAAAAAAAAAAGCCAACACAAGATATTGATAGTGATGGAAATGTTTTGTATCTTCACTACGGTGGCAGATACATAAACATATCCATGTGAAAATATTGTATAGAACTAAAAACATACACCCAGAGATGAGTGCATACAAAACTGGGGAAATATGCATAAAATGAATGGATTGTATTTATGTCAATAGCCTAGTTGTGGAGGGAATGGATTAAATGTATCAGAATGTCTATACTATTTCTTTAAAAAAAAAGTAACTTGGTTCTGAGTCAAATGAGAAACAGTTTCTACTTCAGGCAGCGCTGCTAATGAAGCCATCATGGTAATTTTATCCCATATGATCACTATTTCAGAACAACTTTTCATCATTACAGTATAGCATGGAACATTCTTTAAAGTTCAAAAAGTAACTTTTTAACTGGCTGTAGAGTTTTGCTTTTCTTTTCTTGCAAAAGGGACTGTTTTAAAATAATCCAATTAGTCTCAAGGTGTCTCTAGAAAAGTTGAGCTAACAGAATAGTAATCATTCTTCTAAGTTATGTAAGAAATTTCCATTCATTTACTTTAAAATAATTTGTACATGTTCCCTTTTTTATGTTGAAGCAAAGGGTCATTGAATTATTAAGATTAGTCGATCTCAAAAGTGTAAAATTAAATTCAAATTGTGTTATTTTGTTTTTTAATGAAATACTGTGTATTTTAATTAAATTAAAGTATTATGTGGCATTGCTATTACTTTCAGTCAGATAAATTTATCATGAAAGGGTCTATAATTTGCATCTGTGTGTTAAGTATAGGTAAGGAAATACATTTAAGTGGTTATTCAGTTTTTAGTGGCATTATAAATTCCAAGCATTCAAATTAATTCAAAATTAATGAACAACTACTTTAAATGGGAAAGTATAAAGTCAACAATTTGTACAAAGGATAATCTTAAAAGATGAACATTAAAGAGTTTTACTATTGATGTGTTGATGCTTTTGCTTGCACTCTCTAAATAGACTTTTTAAATATTTGTATTGATAATCATCGAAACCAGCTCTACTTGCAGGCAAAAAGTATTCACCAGTTATTTTCCTACGATGAAAATGAGGAGATAAATTGAGCAAGTCTCAGATGTAAAAGTAGCTGTCTTTGAAGGAGAACTACTGTCCTTATATTTATCTTGTCAGCATGGTGTGACATTTTGGAAAGACAAATTATGCTATTTGCTAAATACTTTGTTTTTAAAATACAAAGATTTCACAGTTTATGCACTGTAGAATTTATAAGTACTCCATGCGACTGAGTCTGCCCATGAAATTTTTATGAAGTCAGAACTTTTTATCTCTTTTAATGAAATTGCAAACCTTCTGTGGATTCTTTTATTAATTTTATTCTGAAAGAAATCTGACCAGGTTAGGGAAATCAGATCAGGTTCAGATGTGATCCCAGCAGGAAAGCTCAACTACAGACTATAATTTAAAATAGGAAAAAAGATACTGAGGTTTTGTTTTTGTTTTCAGATCAGTCTTTCTGCTTTTAACTATTACACAATACCATCTTTATATCTCTTTTTTCCATCAGAATGTGTTAGCAGGTATGCATTTAATTAATGCTTCCCTTGAGATAATATTTAAATTCACTTCATCTGTCAGGCTGTCTGGGATAAAAGTACACAGTCAGATTTTGGTAACATTTGAGTTGATGTAAATATGCCCACGCATATTTACATCAACTTACCATTTATTGTGTGAATGAAAAGCAATGTAAACATTGTTTGTTCTACTAGGGAAACTCCACATTTTAATCAAACTTTGTCTTTATTTATATGATTCCAGAGCATCTGGAATCTTTAAAAGGACTGATATTTTTGTGTTTAAAGTATTTGGTAGTGAAATAATGAGGGAAAAGCAACTCAGCTGATTTACTGAATTTCTTTCTCTTCATTTTGATGTAATAAAATGTAGTTTTTGTCACAGACTGATGAGCAGTGATAGACTATACAACTTCTACATTTGCTGGGTTTAATCTCACTCTCTCAAAGAATAGAATGGGAGTTCACTCCAAAGCCAGCCATGCTTCACTGTCCACTGGCTTCTCTGGATATAGTGTGAACATTAATTAGATGAATTCTGTAAAGTACTTTAAGCTCTTTGGAGAAAGATACTCTCTGCATAATTATTCTTAACTCTCATATGCTCTTATGATATAAACTATTCTGCCAGGAAATCCTTTTTAGGGATTATCACTTAAAATGAAATTTTCATTATCAAAAGTAGGAAAAAATATATATCTACTGACAGACTAAAACATGCTTTAGGCAACTGCTTTTAAATAGGGAGAAATCTTGAACTATGGAGCCATCCATGCCTGAAAATACTAAGTAATAAAGAAAATTGGTGGCAAATTTGGAATATTAATCATAACATTAAGTTGCAGTGAAAAAAAAAAACCATGTGCCCTTTAAAAATAGGTGCACAAATTTTTACTCTAGAAATATGTAACTTTAGGCATAAAAAAGTACAGAGTGAATTATTTTATGACTCTGAAATTAAAGTATGCTTAATTTACTCTGTTGACAACAATGAGTCTCTAAAGAGATAGTTCTCACTGTCAGTTACATGTTGGAATTACCAAGGAAGCTCTAAAAACTTAAAGATGCCTAGGTTGCACCTGCAAAAATTCTGATTTAATTTGTTTGGTGTTGAGACCTAGGAATAGGAATTTTTTAAGCTTCCCTAGTGATTCTATGTGTGCAACCTACGTTGACCTAAGATAAACCTAAGAGTATGCAGAACCCAGCAATCACCTGACACAATACCCTGACTTTATAGATGAAGACCATAAGATCCAAGAGAGTAAACTGACCAGTTCAAGATTGACTATACAAATGATGCAAGATCCACAAATGATGCAGTATAGGGAGTGACTTGCTGGCCAGACACGGTGGTTCACATCTGTAATTCCAGCACCTTGGGAGGCAGAGGCAAGAGGATTGCCTGAGCCCAGGGGTACAAGGCCAGCCTGGGCAACTTGACGAAACTTCATCTCTACATTAAATCAAAAACTTAGCCGGGTGTGATGATGAGCCCCTATAGTTTCAGCTCTTGGAAGACTGACATGAAAGAATTGCCTGAGCCTGGCAGGCCGAGGCTGTGGTGGCTGTGAACATGCCACTACACTCCACCCTGGGTGACAGTGAGACTCCTACTGGAAAAGAAAAAGAAAAAGAAGAAGCGGAAGAGGAAGAGGAAGGAGAAGGAGGAGGAGGAGGGGGAATAGGTGGAGTAAGAGGAAGAAGAAGGAGGAGGAGAAGTAGTAGTAGAAGTAGTAGTGACTTGCTGATTCTCACCAATACAGGCATTCAGATTTTCTCAGGGTTCACTGCAATTTTTGCAGCACTTGGCTGAGCTTCATGTAAATAGATCTTTTTGTGGGGAAAAAAGATTAATAGAAAAGAACTGAACTCACTTTGTGAAGTGGAAGATACACAGTTTATAAGTTATAAATAATGAATTTCATGAAAGTGCAGGACCCTTCCCTTTTCCCTTGGTATGGATGACATTATTGCATGGGTATAGATGGTTTGATTGTTTCTCGGTGTTGATCTTCGTTCTGAGACAATTCATCATTTATTATCCTGGCTCATTATCTATTTTTACATTTATTTATTTGCTTACTCACTAATTTATTAATTCAATATTATTGTTATTGTTCTGGTACCGTTATAGGCCTGCAACTTCATTAATGCTAAGGATGTTGCAATAAACAAGAAACAGCCCTAAAGTTTAGGGAATCAAAACTTTTGATTACCGTATTTTATCATAATTGATATAAAATTGAAGGCTCACCTACTTTTTTGTCTGCAATTATTTCAAATTTAAAATTCAGTGTTTTAAACATGGCCTTTTATTCAACTAGATAAAATACTGCAACTGTGTTTCTACTGACCGTGCTGTTTTTGCTCCCAAATGCCATTACACAAATCTGTGCAACTCAGGATTAAGGAAGAGCGAGACATTCTCTGTAATTTGCCTTTTGAATAGTTTTCAGATCATTACACTCTCTTGGAGTTTGGAATAATGACCACTAAATAAACAGTGATTGGGGTTTAAATTGTTTCTGAGGAATTCCCCCAAATTATCTACCATTATTTTCCTTGTGGATGTTTCCTGATATTTATTATAATTAGCCTGAGAGGAAAGGTGTTGGTGAGCATTTATATTGATGTTGATTACATTAGCACTAACACTCTTGACAAATTCTAATGCATATTATTTTCCTCTTTTAAAATTTTTATTCATGCATATACAGTGTTCCTTGGCAGTTACAGAACCATGGCCAGTTTACTTTTATTAAGAAGCTCAGCAGTCATGTTTGTACATTTTTAACTGTGATTTGAAGCCCTTTTTTTCTTTTATATATTTTTCTATTTCTCAGCAAATAAAATGTAGGCATAGAAGATATAGTAACAAATGCCATGTGTACTATTGTAGGTGTTATTAGTGGCATAGGAAGAAATACCAAATGGTGACAATGATGCAGTTAATAAGTAAATGAGGTCTTTAGATTCACCATGAATGTTGCCCCTTCTATGAAAAGTACTTGACACCTAATTTCGAAGTTGTACTGTATCAGTTTGATTTTAATCTTTAGCTAATGTGAAAATATGGAATTGTGTTGTGGCGTTCACAAAAAAAGAAAGCTCATTTTTTGTAATTATCATCACTTAACATTTACTGAGTGACTACCCATAAGAGAAACTTAATTTGTTCTTGAATGGAGTGAGTTAACTGCACTATTTTCCTCCCTTGCTTCTTCTTCTCTGCCTCCCTTTCTTCCTTTTTCTGGTTAGCCAGTGCCAGACTCTAGCATAAAACCTCCAAAATTGTGCCGTAAATTACTCACAATATGTAAACTTTTCCATTTGTGTTTGCATTTTATTTTTCTTATTCTAAAAGTAACGAATGCTCATGACAGAATTTGAAAAATATAGGAAGGTGCACAAAAGACAAAATCAGTCACCATCCAACAAGCTTATTTAAATTTTTGTATATTTTTCTTCTTTTGTTGTTGTTATGTGTTCATTATGCTAAGGCATCTTTTCAACTATTACAGTATTCATTGGTGATTTTCATATATCCTACTTATTTTTCACCCTGAAAACTTATTTTACTACCTCTTGCCCCATTTGCAACACATGAGTAAATAAATAAATAAATACACATTTAATAACTTAAGCACACACATAGGCACACAGACACACATACACACACAGAACTTGGAAATTCGGAAATGCCATCCTCTCCCCAGAGTAACAAGTGAGTTGAGAAGCATTTAAGGCAAGATATGATTGGTACCTTCTCATATTGCCCAGATGGATAACAATTTATCATTGTTTCAAAACTACTATATGGAGTTTTGAAGAAATGTCCACGACTCCTTTGAAATTTTTAACTTCTTTTGAGTTCACTTTGAGAACCGGGTGACAAGTGTATTTCCTGATTTGGTCCTTTAAACCTGCTAGCACAGCTCCGTTGAGGTTTTGTGAGTACAAGATGACAATGAAGAGATCGACAGGGAGGAAGTCATTTCCCTATACATATGTGGTTAGTCTGAACCAGTAAGGTCAGATACAAAGCTGGTGCCTACTCCTGTATAACGTGGAATAAAACAGATTTCAAAGCCTAATGATGTTCCATTGTTGTGCAAATGACAGATGTACAACTTCAGGCCAATTTTTCTTGAAGTAAGTCTGTGTCAGTGGGAATCCCATCTCTGGGGGAGCAGCCCCATGCTTTGTCAAGGCTGAGCCCACAGAAGGTTAATGAGTAAAGAAGGTCTCTTGCCAGACTGTTTTCCAGATGATACATGTGGTTATTAGTTTGGGCTCCTTAAGAAGATTTTTCTCACCTGTCCTAAAAACTTAGGTTTATTTCACTGATGTTGAAGGTTTACAAAGGGGGAGGTAAAATATTTAGGGGGAAAGGAACTGTGCTCGTGGAAATTTTGCCTAATTTACTGTTGTATGTTTAGCTCGTTTGTAGTCATTTTACTTTGTATTTTGTCAACTGAATTTTGTTTGCATACAACGCCACAAAATGTTTGCTTCAGACCTGTCACTCCTATTTTTAGTATGGTTAGACAAAAACTGAGATGCTTTAATTGTCTTCCTTACCCCAGTTTAAGTGCTACAAAATCTCCCAGGCAATGTCACGGGCAACGAAGGGATAAAATCAGAGATTTAAAGGTGCCAGGTTTCCCACGCCTCTAACAGTTGGCGTTTTGGATGTATAAAATCCCTCAGCTTTCTTCTTTAGTTTATGGAGTCTCGTGGTGGGAATAGCAGGTTTTTAGCTAAAATTATCATGCTGTCGAGTTGGGTCTCTAGTGCATCCTGAAGAGCTTGCATTATTTACAGAGACTGGGCTATCATTTTAAATCCTGTTGCTTCAATGCCCGTTATCATTCTTGACAAACTCTTCCAGCCTGTGGTCTGTTTCCTCTGCTTGCTCCCATTTATTTTCCCGAACAACCAGCTAAGCAAAGATTTACATAACTTTTGTTTAAACAAACCTTGTACAGTTCACTCTTTCAGCCAATATCACAAAGGCTTTCGAGACACAGTTACATTTTCCTATTTTAGTCCCAGATTCTGTTTATTTGCTATAATTTTTGTGCCCGCATTCTCATCTTTGTTAAGTCTCTTATAGACCCACATGAAAAGCCATAAATTATGGCTACTCTAAAGTCATTATTAATGAGATTTTTAGCTACTGTTTCTGCTTGTAAATTCTTCATTTCACATAATATAGTCTCAAAAGACCACAGAGAATTCAGCCTCGCTTATCTCTGTGCTGCAGATGATGATTTCTAGCCTTACCCAATCCCAGTCCAGCTTGCTTGCCATCAGGAGTCGATTTTGTTTCCATTTGACATTAGCATATTAAAAAGATTGGAGACTGACAAGCAACTATGTTTTTATTAAAAAAGTGATCAAGGTTTAGAATCTGTCTGTCATGAAACTGCTAGCATCTGAAAACGCCAAGGGGTTGACTATCATTGACCCAAGCACCTATTTAAGATTCTTTCCTATGATAGAGGAACTAAAGTGATTAGCATACTGATAAGTTTTTTTTTAAAAATAATCTATTTATTTGATAATTATTCTTTCAACTCTTAATTACATTCTTTTACTTTTCCAGGGTCTTCTTTCTACCACTACAACACATCTAATTACCTATATTCCCCATCCTGTACCATATTAAATTTTTAATGGAACTTTCATAGGGTAATTTATTGAAAGGATGGCATTGAGTGTCATTTTGTTCAATGAATGTCCTATTTTGACAAAGAGATGGATAAATTATATTGAAATCTTTTTAATCCACCATGCTTCTGCTTAGATGTAAATGCAAATCTGTTCTTCACATTTGTGATTGAATTGAACTTGAGGACTATTTCCATATTGATTCCTTCTGAAAATGAAATATAATTAGATTTCCCCCAAACTTTCTATACTTTCCCAAGAAATTGGCTATTTTTTTTTTTATTGTAGACTTTTGGTAACCATAAATGACAGTGCCCTATCATAAGACCAACAACATGTATGTTTACATTGGTAAATGATTATAATTTTTTCTAGCTTTTTTCCATTCATAGCCATTTTCTCTTACCCTCTGCCACACAAAAACATAATATGTAAGAAAAGTAGAAAAAATTATATCTGATAATCTTTTTTAATAATACATATTTTAATGTGATAAATTTATTTTATAGCTATATATCTAGAGGCCAGGAACTTGAATAGGAGCCTTTTTCTAGATCTATCATTGGATTACTTATTTCAATCATTAATGTCTGATCAAAAGCTACCAAAATCTTAAATATGAAAGATATTATTAAAAGACTTAGGCTGCATATATCAAGAGTTTTCTAAGGGAAAGAATATATTTATTTCCTGTGTTTGTTCTCTAAAAATTGATCAAAAGTTGTATCTTAAAATATTATTATAGGTATCAAGAAGTCCATTTATATATTTTGACTTCTATAAGAAAAGCTCTCTACTAAGCATATATTAAGAGATAAAATTATATTAGACATATTTCCTGCTCTGAAGAGATGCTACTTAGGAAAGGAATGTGGAATATGGTATATAATCACTATACAAAGTGCATAGAAAATTGTGGGTCTAGCAATATATTTTTAATTAAATATAGTTTGTGATACTTGAGTCAGGTTTTGGAGTTTAGGAGTCAAAAAAATAGCCTTTAATAGAGGATAAGGGGGAAACTAAATGTATAGAGATGGGTAAGTACAGTTCACAGAAATCTACCTCTTGGTATCCTACCAATGGAGTAAAAATACCAGTACCTAAGGGATATGTATACATGGATGTTTATTGCAGCATTGTTCATAATAGAAAAAAGAAAAGAAAAGAAATAATGTATTTCAATAGAAAAACCATTAAAACCTCACTTTGGGAGGCGAGGTGAGTGAATCGCCTGAGCCCGTGGGTTCGAGACCCGCCTGGGCAACTTGGCGAGACCTCATCTCTACAATAAATCAAAAAATTAGCCAGGCGTGGTAGTGCGCGCCTGTAATTCCAGCTACTTGGAAGGCTGAGGCAGAAGGATCGCCAGAGCCCCAGCAGGTCGACCACTGCACTCCAGTCTGGGCGACAGAGTGAGACTCCAACTCAAAAAAAAAAAAAGAAAGAAAGAAAGAAAAACCATTGAATACATTTTAGAATGTTTAATCATAGACTCTCATACAAATACTAAAAAGAAGGAGTTTAAATTAACTCTTTAAAAAATCCTACAAATGTCATTGCAGTGGTGCATGCCTGTAGTCCTAGCTATCAGGGATGCTAATGTGGAAGGGTGGCTTGAGTCCAGGAGTTGGAGACCTGCCTAGGCAACATAGTGAAACTCCCATTTCTCAAAAAAATTATAAGAGGTTAAATATTAAGATTGACCAATTTCACAGATGAGATATTCGTGGCTCAGTTGGGTTAAGCAATAGCCCAGAGTCATAGAGCTGGATTATTAGAGCCTGTCTCCTACACTAATGTCAGTGCCATATCCTCAGAGCCTAGAACTGTGCCTGGCACACAGTGAACACTTAATAAATGTTTGTTGAGTGAATGAAATAATTTTTAAAATGTATGTGTTGTTGACTAGGAAACCCTAGCATAGTTAACATTGCATATCACATGCATGAAAGTGTGTACAATAAATTATAAATTGTATTTTAAAATAAAACTCTATATAGATATATGCATTATTTGTATCAGTATGCTCTATATGTTTTTTAAATAAAAATTGATTTCAAAATATGGAAATATTATAGAGTATTTTAATGGAGGAAAGTTTGATATGGATAGAGGAGAAGAGTGGTGAGCCATGTGAAAGAGAAAAGAGGGACTGGGGATGATCATTTTTATACAGCTATTTTAAATTATATATATATGTTTATTTCAGTTAATGTCTTGTAAATTGAAACTAAAATAAAAATATAATTTAGAGCCAATGATGGAGGACAACTTCAGAAATGTAGCACCATTGTCTAGGACTTTTCTTGGTCTTTCCATATTTCCAGTTTTAATTGCCTGCTCATGAAGGTGATGTCCTAATATAGTGCATCTCTTCTCAACTTTGATTTCTTGATTCCTAATATTAAATGTCTTCAAAACTTCTTTTACCACTAGCTCCTTATCAAGAGGATATGCTAGTTCATTCTTTAATATAAATTACAACACAAAGTCATAATTAATTTCAATATAAATCCTTCACTATTATCTCTATAGGTTTAGTTTTGATTCCTCCTATTGAAATTCAATCTTCTTACTTTAAATAGTCACAATTTTATCCCCTAACTTCCCTCAGGAGAATCTATTAGCTCCCATTACCATGATCATTATAATCCCCTTCTGCTGTCATTCTCTATCCTCCTACATACTTTCTTCCTCATATTTTTTCTTACCTTATATCACACGTCTATTTTCTTAGTTGTTTGTTTTCTATTTCCTTCACTTAATGTAAGCTCCATGAGTGCTCACTGTTGTATCCTCAGTACCTAGAATAGTGATTGACATTCCTTAAATAGTATTTTCAGTAAACTTTCAAAATCAATGGTAATGTCATTGTCAAATCCATTGGCTTCTCTGCCATTTAATCTCGTTCAATATCACTGCTACTCTCCTCCCTGCCTTTCTTTCTTTCTTTCTGCCTTTCTTTCTTTCTTTCTTTCTTTCTTTCTTTCTTTCTTTCTTTCTTTCTTTCTTTCTTTCTTTCTTTGTTTTTTACTCTGTTACCCTTTAGCTTCTGTAATATTACTTTTTTTCTAACATATCCCTAAATCCTTGGTTCTAGGTTATTGTTTTCCCTTTCTTTCTCTGACCTTACCTTAGGTTTCATCTAGTCTTTTCACTTTGGCTATCCCACTTGATCATCTGTTTTGCAACCTTTATTTTTATTACTACTACCATTCCTGCATTTGTAAATGCATAGAGGACACTATAGTTAGATATAGTCTTAGTGGTGAAATTTCCATATGACTTCAACCATACCATCTCATCTTCCACTCTGAAGCTCTCCTCATCCCCCAATGACTTCTTGAGTCTTCCAGGCTCTCAAAATTCAAACCTGTTCTTTCTCTTTCATTGCAGGCCACATTTTTATTTCCCAATACTTCTATCTTTCTTCAAATTTTTCCTTAGATAAAAGTCATAATACTTTACATTGTATTTGCCTCTGATCTGCTTTCTCTGCCTTGAATTCACCTTTCCAGCCCATTTATAATATTTTGATCAACCATAAAAATCAAGTTTGTTTCTGAGTTGCAAATGTTCTCTTTCCGTGTTTTCCCTGTATTAGCTTGCTTTTCTCCTGTAGTCCTCTATTCAATTTTGACTACCACAATCAAGCATGTAGAAAGCATAAAGACACTCTTTTCTTGTATCTGTAGTCAAAACCTTAGCAGCAGACAACTGTTTCAGGTCTGTCAAACAAATGCATTTGAACATTCTTCATGTGTTGAATAAACAAAATTTCTGATCTGAAGAAATTTAGTCTTTTCCAATTTGCTTTAAGATCATTTCTGTAAGAAATGTAATATAGCACAAAGTAGAAAACACTTTGAGCTAGAGTTTGAAACAGATCAGTGATAAAAATCTCAACTTCATTAATTTTATTGCAAAAAATTATTTAAGTTCTATAATGGTTAATTTTATGTGTCAACTTCACTGAACCACAGGGTGCCCAGATAGTTGGTAAAATATTATTTTGGGTGTGTCTGTGAGACGGATTCTTGATAAATTAACATCTGAATCAATAAAGTGAGTAAAGTAAATTGTTCTTCCTTGTGTGGCTGGGTCTCATCCAATCAATTGAATTTCTAAGTAGAACAAAATAACTGATTAAAAGGAACTCTTTCTGCTTGTTGGCTTAAACTGAGACATCTGTATTTTCCTGCCTTTAAACTTGAATTGAAGCCTTAGATCTTCTTGGATCTCAACCCTCCAGTTCTGGAACTAGAACTTACACCATTGGCACTCCTTATTCTCAGGCCTTTGTACTCACACTAAAATGACATCATTGGCTCTCCTGGGTCTCAGCTTGCTGACTGCAAATCTTGAGACCTCTCAGATTCCTTCCTGAGCCAATTATTTACAATACATCTCTTTCTCTCTCTCTCTCTCTCTCCCACGCTCGCTCTCACTGTCTCTCATGCACCCACAATCTTATGCTCTCACTTTATCTCTGAGGAAAGACAGCACCTGAATAATAAAATTCCTCTGAATATCACTGGTAACTCTTCAAAGTTATAAAATTGGTATAAAAGATAGTCTCAATTTTTCACAGGGTTCATATGTGAATTTTTCTTTTTAATGAATTGATGTGCTCTGTGGGCTTTAAAATACTATGGAAACTTAAGATAGTATTGTTTTTGATGTTATTTATAAATAGCTTTTTTCCTGGTTAGTCATTTTTTAAATAAATGTACAAACTTTGCTGCTATTTTATTCTGGCTCAAATCCTAAGTCGAATCCTAAATCATTGCTTCATGCATCAAAACTTCAGACACTTAACATAATGTGCCCCAGGTTTATCTCTGTTGTCATAAATGACATGATTTTTGTGATGGTTAAGTACTATTCCATTGTGTATATATGAAACATTTTCTTTATCCGTTCATCCATTATTGGGCAATTAGGTTGATTCCATATCTTGGCTACCATGAATACTGCTGCAATAAACATGAGAGTGCAGATATCTCTTCAATACACTAATTTCATTTCTTTTAGATATATACTCAGTAGTACAATTGCTGGATAATACGGTAGTTCTATTTTTAATTTTTTGAGAAAACTTTTTACGGTTTTCTGTAATACTGAACTAATTTACATAGCCACCAACAGTGTGTAAAGGTTCCCTTTTCTCTAATTCTTGCCAACACTTGTTATCTATTTTTGATAATAACTATTCTAAGCGGAGTGAGATAATATCTCATTGTGGTTTTGATTTGCGTTTCCCTGAAAACTAGTGACGTTGAGCATTTTTCATGTTATGTTAAACCAAACACAGAAAAACATATACCACATATTCTTACTCCTATGCAGAATCTAAAAAAGTTGATCTCATAGAAGTAGTAAGTAGACAATGGTTATCAGATACTGGGAAGGATAGAAGAAAGGGGAGGATGGTCAACAAGTACAAAATGACAATTAGAAAAAAAGAATAAGTTCTGGTATCTTATTCGTACAGTTGGGCAACTATAGTCAACAATTAGATATTGTATATTTTAAAATAGCTATGAGAAAGAAACAAGCTTTGAATGTTCCCACCACAAAGAAATGGTAAATTTTGAGGTGATGAATATGCTTATTATCTCAACTTGATCATTAAATTGTACCCCAGAAATATGTACAATTTTTATGTGTTAATCAAAAATAAAAATGAAAAAATAAAAAAAATTTCAAATGAAAAAGTAAAGAAATTCAGACACACCTGACAGTTGTACCTTAAAATTGATTTTTTTTGGTAGTTAACATTAGCTACTATTCTCTGATGCCCACACTTTCACAAATAATACTCACTGTTATCTCCTATCTCCAATATGTTGACCTTTATTAAATCTTAATTTTTAACTAAAGTCAATGATGAGTGAAAATAAATGTATAGAACTCTTCAAAGTTATTATCCATCCGTAGTGCCAGAAAAAATATCTCAGAGCACCTGGTCTTGCTTCTTTATATGTAACTGTTGTTACACATATACAGAAGGGGAGAAAAATATAAGCAGAACACTAGAACCCTTTACACAAATAACATATACTTGTTAGCAGGAGACTTTGCTCTCTACTTTATGTTTTTTAAATGTCCATTTAATACTTTTCTGAAAGCCACTAAGATGCCCCCAAATCAAAAGAATGTGCTTAATGTATTAAAAATGAATTGAATGGCCCGATGCTGTTCAGTCTCAACAGAATTCTTTAAAAGCTAGGCATCATTTTTAAAACTCTAGATATTCTTTTGGCTGTTTGTTTGTGGATTGATTGACTGATGGATGGATTGTCTGATTTTTGAAGGTCCATAGTCAAAAGCCCATTGTGAGAAACATTATCCTGATTATAAAAGCAATTCTCAATAACAAGAAAAACATTTTCCATGGGTTGAATGTTAACCACGTTAGACGTAAGCAGCCTGTGACAGCAGAAGCTGGCACAATACAAGCAATCTCTGACATCTGACTGCATTCTTTTTACCATTACTTTTCTTTATGAAAGACACAAAATGATCCCCTGAATCTAGAACTGAGTTTCTCTTTTGTATAATATAGTGAATATTTTGCCATTTCACAGAGGAGGAAACCAATCCAGAGACAAATCTTATGCTTGTCAAAAATGCATTCACTGATCATTAGAGGCATAGAAAAACATTTCTGATCCAGTGCAAACAAGTATGATGAAAAAACTTTGTCTGGCCTGTTATTTGACAAAGTTAAATAAAACAAAGCATTGTTTGTTTGCAAAGGAGCCCCTGGAAAGCTGGGTACTGCAATGTTTGTCATTTTCCTTGCTGAAACAAAACTCTTTAAAAATTGATTAAAAGGCAATGACTACAGTGCTTTTGTATCAAATGAGTAGCTAAGGACTACAGGTAATTATCATTCATAATCTAAGTCCAGGTTTACTATCCCTAGCAAATTCTACCAGTATCTCACATTTCAAAATAAAAACTACTCATAAAACAAAACATATACATATATCAATTTTTAGAAGATAATTTTTATCAGAAATGCATATTGAAGCAGGAAAAAATAAAATATGCAAACTAGGTACTCATATAATTTTGTCTGCACAAATAAATCATAGGTGCTAATGTTATTATATATTAAACTTTACAAATGAATGAACTGAAGATCACGTGACTTGCTCAAATTCACCTAACTGATAAATCAACAAACTGTTGTGTCTTCTAAATCTTACTCCTCTGGACTTTGTATTGAATCAATTACCTGCTGTTCTGTGATAAAGTGAAAATTTCTCTTAAATTTGGATAATAATCTAATAAGTTTTGTATTTGGTCTTATTTTATATATAGATTACTATCTTCTCAAATAAGGCAGTATACATCTGCTTTTCAAATATTATTTAGATATATGCTGCAAAATAGAGTAGATGAGAATTACTACTAAATATCTTTTTCAAAATAACTAGAAGCACATCAATATTATTATCATCTTTATTTTTTAAATGGTGTTCTTGAATAAGGCAGAATAAACAGAGGGGGAGTACAGAAGGAGAGCTTTTGAGTAGAAAGAGCAGAGGGCTTGAATATGGTTGTGATTTTGTCATTCAATTCTTATGCCAAGAGATGATAAGCAAATGGTCAGCTAAATCTTTTCATCTAAAGGTTCATTTAAGCATTTTCCCTCAGCACTCATGAATACAAATAAAGGTCTTAATTGTTTAAAATAATATTTCAATAAAAATAATATTTTAAATGTCTTCTCATGATACACAGATAGATGACAGATCATTGATAGATGACAGATAACTAATAAATATAGGTACACTCCATTTCTATTATAGTTACCAGGATTCAAAAACTTTGTCTCCCTGAGTGTTTTTCGCGGTGTGAACATGCACAGGGGAACACTATAGTCTCAGTTTTGTGCCCATTTAGGTTTATTTTTAATATTTGGGGAAAATAATATGATGATTGTATTTTAATTTTCATTGTTGCATACAATTTTTAATGTTAAGTGTAGAAAAGTTTGAAAATGCACACAAGTATTTAAAAAATTAAAACACTCATAGTCTTTCTCCCATGTGTTGTCTTTGTTAATAGATTTTACCTTTCCTGTCAATCTTTTGATATATTCTTATATTAAAGTGTAGTAATATGCATACATCTTTATCATATTTTATTTAATATTTCCCCAATATTTTATTTTATTTAATAACTTCATGAACATTAAATTTTACTTTTAGATGTAATTTGACATAATAAAATAACAAATATGATTGTAAATAACAGTATTATTCACCAATTATTGGGCATTTGGTTTGTTTCAAAATTTTGATAATTGTGGAGACCACCCTTTAGATATGAGTCGGCATATCTAAATGAATTTCATGCCACCTTCCTCTTCACTGAACAGACACCAGTCATTCTTGTTTTCTTTCAGCTTCTTTTTTACTCAGACATGTCAAGCTATTTCCTGACTAGAGGACTTCACACGTTCTATTTCCTCTTTCTGGATAGATAGTTAATTATATCATTCTTTGCACGTCTCCCACTTCAATAACCTCATCCCAAAAACCTTTCCAGGATAATTAATCTAAAGTTATAATCTAACGAATTCCCAGTCATTGGGCATTTTCTTCATTATTCTCTCTTAAAGCGTATTATGATTTTTTTTGCATATCACTTATCACAATTTGCATTTATTGTGTATATATATATTTTTTGTTTATTGTTTATGCTAGGATTAAATGTCAAAAATTCGGTAACTATCTGATACAAGATTGAGTATACTCAAAAATATTTATTGAATAAATTAATTAATCTGCTCAGTCTTGCAGACAAATGTCTACTATATTTCTCACTTCTTTTAATTTAAATATCTAGAACTAAAGTGTTAATGTTGGTTGTCAATTATAATCTAAGTGTCAGTGCTTAAAGCATATAAGAGCTCTGTCAAGTTACACCATATGTACCCAAAGCTATTATGTAGGGGCAGCATAAATATTTTCCTAAATCTTAATTTTCATATCTTAAAAAGACACTAAATTTTTCAAAACAATTTATTCTACAACATCATCCATTCTGGAGAGTGGGGCATATTTTTTAAAATATTGTTAAAATTGGCCGGGCTCGGTGGCTCAGCCTGTAATCCCGCGCCTTTGGGAGGCTGAGGTGAGTGGATTGCCTGAGCCCGCG